>NC_091832.1:100682157-100985188 GCF_037783145.1 Equus przewalskii | reverse complement strand
AATATTTTTTTATACTCAGCTAAAGGATTTTCTCCCTTTAGAAGAAGAAGAAAGCAGTAAATCTTTTAAAAACTCTTTCATTTTCTTCAACCCTAGAAAAGTCTTAAAGGTATAGGCAAAGGGTAAAGAAGGTAAAGAACCTCCTATAGCTTTCCTCAAATCCTTCAGTTGAAAGAATTTTGTTTCTAATAAATGGAAAAAGAAAGCAAACTCTTCCAGAGATGTCAAGCTAAATGATTATTTCACAGAACCTACGCTTTAGTCAGAGAGAATTAGGTTTGAACTTTGACTTCCCATTTACTATCTGGCTGACCCTGGAGAATTTACTTAGATTCTCTATGCCTTGGTGTCCTAGTCTGTAAAATGGGACTAATAGCACTTAATTTAAAGGACATGAGTTAACATATATAAAGAGCCTAGCCTCACTGCTGGATCAAAAAATATCAGTTTCCCTCCCTTTCCCTTCAGCTATGAAGTTTTGCACTTGGATTTTGTTTAACATTTGAACCTCAAAAGTTTTCCCAATTCAAATTCAGGTAATGACAAGTGAAAACACCTACCTGGACCTAGAATAAAACCTAATGCTTGACACGCACTTGTGTTTGCCATGGAGCCTGTTCTCTCCTGAAGGGAAGTAGCACCAGCAATATACGATCTAACAACTGCCACATTTCCTGAGAAAAGACACAATAATCCAAAGTGAAAGAAAATATCCTTCAGTTTATAAAACTCAACTTAATTTGGCTTTATACACAAGAAATATTAATCTATAGTACAGTCACTGCTTTCTCTTTATGATCATACAAAGCACATATATTGAGCAAATGCATCAATTAATGTAAAATATTACTTTTAGTAATAAGAAAACACAGTTAAAGATTTGAACAAATGAAAAATGGCATTATGGGAATGTGAAACTTTTTTCATCATTTATTGAGAAAGCACTGAGTGAATAGCATACTACTTGATTACTACAACTATTTTTAAAAGAAAGATGTCACAAACTCTGCATGCTTAGACCTGTAATACAAGAAACAAAAATAGATCCACTAACAATTCAACTTAAAACAATTCACTGAGCACTTATTATGTTCAAGGGACTCTGCTAGGGACCACAGAATATTTTAAAAAGTCATAAATTTTCTCAAATTACAAAAAGTTTACTCTCTGGTTGGTGATAAAGGATGAAAACCAAAGAGTATATAAGCAAACAAAACAAAACAGCAAAAGAGTATATAAGCCAGTGCTGGAGACATGTGGGAGAAGGAAAGATCCATTAAGGACTAGGGTAGCCTAAGAAAGCTTGAAGATGTGGAACTTGAACTCAGTCTTGAAGATGAAGAATGATGGGGACAGAAGAGAGAAACAAACTATAAGTAATGGGAACATCGTGTACAAGGTGAAATGATAGGAGAAATATCTGTCTGTTTGCAATGAGAGATCTGCATGCTGAACTGTGGGATATGAGACTGAGAAGGGGTGACACCAGGTGAGAGAGGGCCAACAATGTCAGGAGGAATGTGAATCTGACCAACTAAACGTATACATACAAACATATTACCTGCTCCAAATCCCACCAATCCTCGAGCAACCAACATGTAGTATTTATTATGAGAAGCTGGGAGGTGGACATATGCATAGAGGCAGTTGGCTGCCACCGAAATGAAGATGGAGACAATAAGAGGCTCTTTTCTTGGTCTATAATTAGACCACAAACCAAATATAGGTGAAGCTACCATCTGGCCGAGACTAAACGAAGCAATAACCCAGCCCAAAAAACTTGCATCAGCTGTCTCATCAATCTGCAGAAAAAAGTACAAAGCTTTAAGAATTATTATCCAAGAAAAGTAAAGCTTAAAACCTAAATATGTTTTTCTGACCATGTAACGTTTCCTATTTAAAACAAATAAAAATGATAATGATAACATATAAGTTTTATAACACTCTTACTTACAGTAGCTTCTGACATTACAATTAAATGTGCTAATAATTCACTACACGCAAGGAAAAATGCTTGGGAAGCTTCATCTTTTAAAATGATTATGGAAATTTCTGGTTCATAAAAATCTTGTTGAAAAGATAATTACATTATAAATATAACAATATCATAAAAAATAATATGCCATTCTTTAATTCTTATAAAGAAAATACAATTATTTAGACTTACGCTACTCCATAAGCTAAGCAGCTATTAGCATGGTAAATCATTTTTTTTTAAACTGAGCACAATAGTCAAATGCTTAAAGACAATAAAAACACAAAAGCCAAATTAAACCTTATTACTACTTCTTCCTTTAGACACAGACAATTCAGGATTCTAACACTTAAAGAAGGTTTATATATCATGATCAACGTTGAGGGGAGAACCAAATAATTAAAATTCAGAAAATGAAATATTTTCAAAAAACAGAAGATTTTAGCTTACAAAAGGGCCTACGGAATAAATGAACAGATTATTTCACTCAAATATGGTAGGCTATAAAGTACTTTGGGAAAATAAGAACCACTAAATTTTAGGAAATAAGTTTAAACAGACATAGGTTAAGTGGTAGAACAACTTAATAAGGAAAGCCATGGCCTCTTGTTTTCTAAAGATATTTTTAAATAGCTTAAAATGGAAATATTCAGGTCGATTTTGGTTTGTGGGAGGTGAGAAATAAGAGTGAATAAATATAATGATACATAATATTTAAAGTTCTAGCCTTAAAAGTCTCTCTTATTTTAGGCACTCTGCTTTTCATTTTCTACTTGTATTTCCTTTAGCTCCTTTTGTCCTATTAAAATATAAAACAAATATTAAAATATGATCTATAAAATATTAAATTCATGTCATAGAAATTTTAGAGTTAAATTTCAAAAAAGCAATGAAAACTCAATTTTAATGTTAAACATGCAGTGGTTTGAAAGTAAAAGGTTGAAAGTGTCTTTCCAGGATGTCAACTGATCATAGTCAAGTGTCCATTTTATGGACAGAAGTGAGCTGACTGTGGGGGGTGGCTCTAACAATAGTAACAACATTTGCTAGAGACCAGTGGAAACTTTTATTTTAACTGGATACTATTCTTTACAGTGACTGGAAACCTGGAATCTGTTAGAACTCTGCTAGAATTGTAACGGGAGAGTAAAATAGTTTGGGAGATACAGGTTCTACACTACAACAGGTGTCACTTCAGTAATTGAACAACTGTTATCTGTGCTCGGGTGTTTCTCTCTTACAGTAACACAAGCATCTCATTTCTGGTCCTCTGGCCACCTCAGATGATCTCTATCATGCTGTTTTCAGAATAAAATCTAAACTTCTTATTATGAAAAACTAGCTTACAAGCTGGCCACTGTCTCTCCTCTCGCACCTCATCTCTGCACATTTGTTTCCCCCAGTTCTAACTTCTAGCCATGTAGAACTGTTTGAAGTTTCCAAAATGAGCCAAGTTCTTTGCCTCCAGGCCTTTGCACAGGCTCCTCTACTGCTCCTTCCACTAGCAGTGCCTTGCCAACCTCCTACTCCCGGGCCCCCACCTTTCCTTCAAGTGACCAACTTCTGCAGGCCTTCAAAACTCAGCTCAGGTGTACCTGATTTTAGAAAGTCTTCCAGGATCTCCTTAGTCTGGATTAGAAACATCTCTCTAACCCCCAAGTGTGTGTGTGTGTGTGTGTGTGTGTGTGTGTGTGTGTGTGTCTTCTTGATCCCCCTGTGTCCGTCTATCCTTGTCTCTCTCTCTCTCTCTCTCACACACAGACACACACATCGACCATACTTTTAGACCTTTACCCACTTACACTGTATGGTAATCATCTGTAAACTTGTTTGGTTTTGCACACTTCAGTGAAAGTTGGATCTAGATCTTCTCTAAAAAAACAAACTCCAAAGTGGATGTTGTTGAATTTCAAAACATTCTTCTCTAAGCATGTTAATAATATTGTCAAAGTCAAAGTTCTAGAAATCTTAATGCTTTGCTATGGGAGCTAAGATATGAATATGGGTGTTCCAAGCCTCCTATTTACTTATAGATTATTGCTTATTCATTCAATTAACAGTCACTGAGGCCTTCTCTGTAACAATAACTGTGTGCTAGGCAATAAGGATACAAAGATGAGTAAACACAGTTCTTGCCATTAAGGAGTTTCCAAACCAGGCTCCACTTGGTTCTGAAAAATCCTGTATTTGAGTAGCTAAGAAAAAAAGGTAGCATGCTTTAATTCCTTATCTGTCAAATGAAGATAACTCCACAGAGTTGTTATGAGAATTATCTGAGCCAATACATGTACAGGGCCATGTCAGGATAGAGTATGCACTCAATGGATGTTACCTATACAATATAAAAACTAATATGTCTTAGTGTTTTATTTTCACTAATCAGTTTTATTATGGCTTATTATAACTCATACATGAGTATTCTCACTATCTCCCTGGGCCTGTAGAATAACCTATTATTCCAATTCAAAATCTGGGTTTAAGAATATGAGTCTTCCTGGAAATCAACCCCACCTCTAGGTAACACAGCCTAAGGAATCCCTCGGCTGATGGCTGTCTACCAGCTGGACCAGAAGTACAATTCAGAGATTCACAGTAGTGTCAAATTCCTTTCAGACAGACAATTTACTGTTTCATTTTGGGTTTTTTTTTTGGCCTAACTTTTTATCTTTCTCACAGATGGCTTTTTTTTTTTTCCTAAGATTTTCTTTTTTTCCTTTTTCTCCCCAAAGCCACCCGGTACATAGTTGTATATTCTTCACTGTGGGTCCTTCTAGTTGTGGCATGTGGGACGCTGCCTCAGCGTGGTTTGATGAGCAGTGCCATGTCCGTGCCCAGGATCTGAACCAACTAAACACTGGGCTGCCTGCAGCGGCCAGGGGGCCAGCCCCTCACAGATGGCTTTTAAGCTAAGTAATATTTGGCAACATACTATCATAAAAGAGATAGTAGCCTTAAACTAAGAATTAACATTTTAAGGTAGTAGGTAACATAGCACTGTGGTTAAGAGTCAGATTTTGGTTTCAGATAGGCTTGGCTCTGCCATTTTCTAGCTGTGTGGCCTTGGGCAAGCTACCTAACTTCTCTGAGTCTTACTTTTTTCACTTGTCAAACAGGAGTGATAATAACCACCTCACAAGAGTCGTTATGAAGATCAAAAGATGATTTAGGTGAAAGGTTTAGTACTGTGCCTGGCACACAGAGAGTTCTCAATAGTATTATGAAATAACTTGAGAAAATTAATTGGTAAGTTTTTGGTGAAAATGTTATATTTGTATTGCCAAAGAACTAGTTATAAGTTTATATACTCAATAAATTTACCTTTGAAGAGCTTTCAAATATCTGGAGAAAGGAGTATACCTTTTCAAAATCCAACATATTGTGCTGAGTAGACCTAATTATTGCAAATACTTTTCTTTCAAGAATTTTGAGGTTAAGTAGATTAAATGCAGGGACCATAGAAATCAAAAGAGTTTTGATAGATGGAAATATATCTTTAGCAAACATGGTGTCTAGAATTGTTAAATATTCTGTTCCAATTCCAATAGCTCTGCCAGTGTGGAAAGAATTTTTAGTGTGATGGGTAAAAATTTCATGTAATATAATTTTTTAAATTAACTTTCAAAATACCAACTAAAATGTGGCTCCAAGTCAGTAAAAAGTAAATTTGTATTTTTCTTCTTGTATTCCTTTTAAAATTTCTTTCAGATATTTTAAAAGCATTTTCAAAAATTTAAAAATTCATAAAAACTGAAAAATATAAAATGAAATACAAAATGTTAACACATTTATTATATCAGAGGTATTATTTTAATCCCTAAATATTCATCAAATATGTCTAGTATTTTTGTTGAAACCATCTGACCATCCTACCACTCTAGTAGGGAAGTTAAGTAAACTCTCTGTAAACATACTTTTACAACACTCAGTGATAAGTGTTAATGATAAAGGGACTTGGAAGCATGTAGGAAAACCTTCGAGCCCAAACTGGGGTGAGGGACAGTCAAAAAAGGCTTTCCAGAGGAGGTGACAGTGGAGCAAAGCCTTGAAGAATGAATAAAAGATAGTGGGGAACGAGAAAGGAAGAGAAGGACAGAGGAAAGGAGAGATGAAGGGAGGGAAACCATTCTAGAAAAAAAGGAGAGAAATGTGTAAAGACTTGAGGAGCCTAGGTTCATCCAAGTAGAATATCTAATAAATTGTTGGTCATAGATCTCATATGGGCCAAGGCTTAGGATCTAGGCTAAAATATACACGCAGGCACACACCAACCTCTGGGGAAAACCAACACATAAGGAACAAGTTGACGAAAAATACACAAAAGGATTTAAGAACAAATAGAGTTGAGAGCAAAGCCAGGACAGAGAAATGTCGTGGAGGCTAAGAGAGGGTTGCAAGAAGTAGGGAGAGGACAACAATGTCAAACATTACAAAAATGTCACCTAAAGGAAGAACTGAAAAGTATCTAATTGGTCAGCAGTTAAGTCATCAGAGACCTTAACAAGAGCGTTTCAGAGCAGCAGGGGAGGTCATCAGATTGTAGCAAGTTAAGGTGTGAACAGGAGGTTAGGAAAGCACAGAGGAACTCTGTCAAGAACCTTAACTGAAATACTGTTACAAAGAAATTATGTCTCCAACTTAAATATTGATTTTTAGTAAGTTCATTCTTGGAGATTTAAGACAGAATTGACAGATATTTACACTATGTTATACGTCAAATATATTTTTAAGAAAAAGACAGAATTGACAGGATTTGATGATCAATTGATGTCAGGGTACTCGCCAAGCTTGCACTTTCTTGTCACCCTCTCCTCCCCATCTAATAACCACAGCATCAAAATACATATAATGTATTGTCTATTCTTTTCACAATGTCACCCGACATCCCAAATTAATTCTATGGGAAAGCATGAAATTATTTCACAGAAATATAATTTGTACATTTTGAGAATTCAGATTATGTCTAGTTTAGTTTCCTTTTTATTTATGAGGGAGGGAGTAGAGATGGGATGTGAAAGTGGCTAATAAGTAGGTGACCACACATCTACATTTGCCTGGGGCTGTCAGGGTACAAGCTTATTTTCCTGGAATAGCACTCCTTTCACTTCAAGAGTATTCTTCTGGTTTGCACAATAAAGCATATGGTCACCTTACTTATAAGCCTCTTTTGAAGAATTATTATCTCAAGTTATTTTAGTAAAGATTAAATCATAGAATACCAAAGAGACTCTCTAGAAAACTCTTAACTACGTGAGTTACTAGTACCACAGCTACTTAAGAGAAGAATAGATTGAAGTGTACAAACCTTTTGGAGATATGGCCATATTGACATTATCACAATAGAAAACCCTGGAAAGAGGCAAACTCTGTTATTTATACTTAAAATAATTTCATCACCATTTATAGATACAATTCTTTGAACTATAACATAGATTTTAAAATAGCATTCTGAATTCACAAATTTATGCCCACAAATGTCTAATGTAATAAGCATTAGGGTTATACTTATCAGAAGGAAAATAAATAATAAAGGCTTGAAAAGAATGTATTATAGTCCCTGGACATAATTAATATACTAAAAGCAGGGGCCTTATTTCCCCTTACTCATATGCCTTTATGGTAAACAGAAATTACTGAAAGCTTTGTTAAGTTTTTATAGCAGAAATGAATGGAAGAAAGGCCACTTTGTTATACAGGAAGTGCTAGACTTCTAATCTGTGTTGTTTGGGAGAGAGAATTGACTAGAGGGGAGATTAGGAAGAAGGAAAATGAACATCTATTGGGGGCAGTGGCTTTAAGGAACAAGGATTCTTCAAGATGGCCATATCTTAAAAGAAAATTCATTATCTCTGCTAGCCTTTTTTGCTTGAGAACTGTAATGATAAACCCCAATCCTATTAGTAAATTTTAAATGTTAGGCACATCCAATAAAAATCCTACAAAGGTTATTTTTTTAAAAAACAGCTTTATTAAGATATAATTCAGATACTAAAAAATTTATCTGTTTAAAGTATACAATTCAATGGTTGGTTTTTAGTATAATCATAGATATGTGCAACCATCACCACAGTCAATTTTAGAACATTTTAGTCACTTCAAAAAGAAACCCTGGGGGGCTGGCCCCGTGGCTGAGTGGTTAAGTTCGCGCACTCCGTTGCAGGCAGCCCAGTGCTTCGTTGGTTCGAATCCTGGGTGTGAACGTGGCACTGCTCATCAAGCCACGCTGAGGCAGTGTCCCATATGCCACAACTAGGACCCACAATGAAGAATGTACAACTATGTACCGGGTGGCTTTGGGGAGAAAAAGGAAAAAAATAAAATCTTAAAAAAAAAAAAAAGAGATTAAAAAAAAATTACTTTAAAAAAAAAAAAAAAAGAAACCCTGGATCCTTTAGCTATTACTCTGCTACCCTCCATCCTATCCCTCACCAGCCCTAAGCAAACACTAATCTACTTTCTGTCTCTATAGATTTTCCTACTCTGGACTTCCATAGGAATAGAATCATATCCTGTTTTGTCTTTTGTGTCTGGCTTCTTTCTTGGCATAACGTTTTCAAGGTTCATCCACGTTGCAGTATTATAAGTACTTCATTCCTTTCATAAAGCCTGTTTTAAAAAATAATTCGATAATTATTTCATTTTAATGTATTTTGAATTGACACATTGACTTCGATGAAAAAAGAACTGAAAGAGTCAACTAATATTTGAAATCAAGGCTACAATTTCACAACTAAGAAACCTGTAATCAGGTAAAATGTTTAACATGTTCATTAAAATCTAAAGTTAAAATAATTTTCTTTTTTTGCTGTTAAATTTGGAATTATTACTTATAATTTTAGATAACTGAGTACTAAAAATTAGAAGTGTTTTAAATGAATAAACAATCTATTGCAGAGATTGCTACCTAAACAACATTCATTTGCCCTCTTCGTTCTTCCCGAATTCCGATTTTATTCAGGTATCCATCACTCCTCCACAAAGCCACAGGCTTTAGGGGAAACTGTCTCCACCCCAAATGCCAGAGGGTAAATCCTGATAGTCTAGGAAATTCAGTCAGGGTAATCCCACCATCCTAGCTGATGATGGGTTTAGAAAGTGACAGTAGCCCAGTTCTGCCCAGTGAGAAGGGAGGGGAGGTCTACTTTGGGACCTCTGGGGAAGGACACCTCATCTCTGTGGAGATTTAAAAAAGAAAAAGTCCCTCTCAATCAATAAAAATGACCATGAATGGATATGACACCTGAAACTGTGGCTGCAACCTTGCTGTAGCCTTTGTTTTAACCAAAAGAGTTATTGGGAAGCAGAGCCAAAGCCCCAGTGAACTTCACCTGGAGTTGTCCTAACATGGATATCTTATAAGAAAAAATAAAGCACTGTTTAAGCCAATGTGAGTCAACATTTTTTTTCTGATATTTGTAGAAGGCATCCTAATAGATACACAATCCAAGATGAAATCGTATTACAAAGAATTGTTGAAAATATCCTTCATTTTGTACTTTTCTTTAGTTGTAGCTTTATTTAAAACGCATTTTTACTCAGTGCTGAATCATGAAGAAGACTGGCAAGTGAGAGAGAACAAGAGGGTGACCGAAGCAAACAGAAAAGATACAGAAAACAATTTAGTGAAACGACCTTCACTATCCATCTCAGGGAAAGAAAACACTTATAAAGTTAGTGCCTACAGACTTAGAGAGTCTAAGCTTGGAAAAAAAATAGATTCCCTAAAACTTTCCTTGAAAAGTGATCACAGTATTGATAATTTCTATATATTTTCATTCTTTATCATTTTTAACATGATAATTACAATTCTTAATGTTAAAAACTTTTTTCCTCAAGTTGTTTTAATTTTCAGTAACTATATTTTCAGAAATAATGTTAATAGATTAAAATGCATCAAGCTATATAAATTAAGATTCTTGCACTTTACTTTTTGTATGTTATATGTCGACCTAAAAATCAAACGAGGTTCACAGGCAACAAAAGAAAAAAATAGATAAATTGGACTACTACATCAGAATGAAAAACTTCTCTGATTCAAAAGACACAATCAGGAGAGTGAAAAGAAGAGCCCTGGAATAGTAGAAAATATTTGCAAATCATATATCTGATAAGGGGTTAATATCCAGAAAATATAAAGAACTTCTACAACCCAACAACAACAACAACAACAAAACCTGATTAAAAAGTAGGCAAAGGATTTAAGCAGACATTTCTCCAAAGAAGACATACAAATGGCCAATATGCACATAAAAAGATGCCCAACATCAATAATTATCAGGGAAATGCAAATCAAAACCACAGTGAGATACCACCTTGCACTTATTAAGATGACTACTATTAAATAAACATAAAGACTTGGTGTGGATGTGGAAAAATTTGCACCCTGCCTGTTGGTAGGAATGTATAAATAGTGCAGAAGCTATGGGAAACAGTATAGCACTTCCTCAAAAAATTAAAAATAGAATCATCATATGATGCAGCAATTCCACTTCTAGGTATACATGCAAAAGAACTGAAAGCAGGATGTTAAAGAGATATTTGCACCCCCACGTTTACAGCAAGAGGTGAAAGCAACCCAAGTGTTCAACAGATGAACGGATAAAGAAAATGTGGTATGTACTGAAGAGGATCAGAACACGCCACCCCAAAATATGTCACTTTGGCATACTGATTATTTTGAGCTGAAGGCAACTAACAAACAGCAGATGCAGGAACAGGGGCTCTGTCCTCCCCCTTTCTGCCTAAAAACAGGGTATAAATTTCTTGAGAAAGGTACTCTCCAAGTACTAGGAAAAAGAGAACATTCTTATCACTGGAGAAGGAGAGTCGATGCTGAGATGAGTCTGCACAAACCAACCTTACTACGATAACCCTGATCTTCCATTTGTTTCCCCCATATATTTCCTAGTCACTTTCCCACAACTTGTCATCCCTAGAAGCCCAAATCCCTTTCCTTTTTCTAGTCACTTCTCCAGTTATTGCCCTTTGCTAAAATGGTATATAAGCTCCCAAGTCTAACCATTTCTTTGGAGTTTTCACTTCTTTTCTATGAAGCCCCCTGAGTCACGTAAAAACATTAACATCAAATAAATTTGCATGCTTTTCTCCTGTTGATCTGTCTTTTGTCAGTTTAATTTGCAGGCCTCAGGTATATAACCTAAGAAGGTAGAGGGAAAGTTCTTCCTCCCCTACAATACATACAATGGACTATTATTCAGCCTTAAAAAAGAAGGAAATTCTGACACATACTACAACATGGACAAACCTTGAGGACATTATGCTAAACAAAATAAACTAGTCACAAAATGAAAAATACTGTATGATTCCATTTATATGAAATATCTATAGTAGTCAAATTCACAGAAACAGAAAGTACAATGGTGGTTGCCAGGGTCTTGGGGTGGGTGGGAATGAGGAGTCATTGCTTAACGGGTATAGTTTCAGTTTTGCAAGATGAAAAAGTTCTGGAGATTGGTTACACAACCATGTAGATATACTTAAAACTTCTGATCTTAGAAATGGTTAAGATGGTAAATTTTATGTTATGTGGTTTCTACCACAATAAAAAGTAATTTTAAAAAATTAAATGACGTTAAAATATATTTTACCTGAATTTTTAAAATTATGCATAATTTCTAATACTTACCGACACTGCTGAGAAACATAGTCAGATACAGAATCCTGATAGATCTCCATCGGCTCTTATAATGCTCCTCAGTTTCTATAATATCCCCTTCTCTAGGTTAAAGAAGAAAAAAGTACTACAAAGTTATCTCATTATCTGCAAATCTTTCTGTGGCACAATTTCATTTTCTCTCTCCTAAAGTCATGAAAATGATATGATAGAGAGATAATTTACTAATATTGGTTTTTGCTGTATTAATTTATCTATGACTAAGCATTATTTCTTTGACTTTCCATGGATTGTATTTCTGCATCATTGTACACAGAAACCTGGGAGACACGAGGTAGCTCAAAAAGGCAAACCATTTTGAGAAGCAATTATTTTGCTATTGTTGGCATGCTACAGGTTTATCAGTCAAGAGTGTTGAAATTTGTTAACTGACAAACTGAATAAAGTATATCAAAATAAATAAAACAAACTAGCAACAAGAATTAGGTGGGATATACAATTACTAAGTATTAAAAGATAATTACTGTCATTATGACATGCTTTACTTGATGACAGCAAATTAGCTTTGCTGCAGGAAGCTACTTTGGCTGAGTGCTTGGAGCAAAATGAATGTAGAAGTGATACCGGGAAGGTTTGATGTGACCTATGACATTCCTAGCTCTGGACCTCCTGGAACACTTGCCTTTGGTCCAACATGCGTTACCAGACAAGTTCTATTAGTGGACCACAGAGAGACCAAAGCCCCTCCAAACTGGGCTGATCTTTCAATAGGCCTGCGACCTGGACTAAGGGCAGTATATTAACCAGACATCCTACTTCTGTCAGGTGATAGATGAGTGGGTGTACTCATTACATTTTCACATATGCACACAGAAAGAGTTAACAAATTTACCTTAATTTGAGCATTATGTTTTCAAATAATTAAGATGAGTACAACAGACAAAATGACTTATGTTCCAAGATTATTTTCTATAATAGACCTTATAGCTGTCAAATTAGTCTTCAAAAACGAATTTTTTTTTTCAAATGTGATATGACTGGGAGTAGTAGAGAGGGAAGGAAGAAGAGAGATAACATTTACTAGATGTACTATGTGCCAGGTATATTAATTCCTGATATAATATATATGAACTGCTTAATGCTATAAATGCCATTCCATAAAAATAGACCTTCCACTGTAATGTAGTATACCTTAAAAATAGCGGAAGCCCAGATGCCCATATTTGGAAATCAAATACTGGAATTTGGAATACATAATGCAGATAATTGCATGAAGGCAAAAGGAATGTACCATTCAATGCCACAGTACTGGATTCTGGTATCACTTTAAGACAGTGGGTTAGTAGTATATTTTTAATGAACCCATTATTATTTTCTGGAGATCAGAAGTTAAACTGATCATCACTAATAAGAACTATAAGCCTGAAAATTTTCAAATAACTATTTTGCTCAGATCTTATCTAAGTTAGGGAACCAAGAGAGGAAGTAAATAATTTGATTCTGAAAGAAATGTAATAAAATTGTTTGTTTGAGTGACTTCAACTTGATTTAGAGCTTAGTCAAAAATCTTTCTTCTTTTAATGACAGCGATTAAACATTGAAGGGATGACAGAATTAGAAAATCACCATTTAATAACCAGTCTCCAGGTAATAATGAATGAAAGCAAGGATCATCAATGGATCCCAAAACAAGTGGTTGGAAGGTTGTTGAGGACAAGATGGTCACAGGGCCTCTAAGTATCATCCCACTGTCTAGTCATTAATCACAAAATGGAAAATAAGCCTTTATAATTGAGAGGTATGGCAGTCACCCTCTTAACCAAGTGGTCAACCTTGGCATCCCATGCCTCCTGACACAATATATTGAGTTGTTCTCAACATAATTCATGGGATGTTCTTGCCAGAAATATTTGACCAGGATCTATTCAGAAAGAAACAGTCCACAAATCCAGAATGTGAGATATTCTACAGAAACTGACCTAGACTTATCAAAGGATTCGCTGTCAGCAAGAACAGAGACAGAAGGTCAGGGGACAATTTTAGGTCAGAGAAGCCTAAAAAGACATAACCAATGCATGAACATTAATTGGATCCTGTTTGGTTTTTTTTTTAATAGCTACAAAGGACATTTTTTGGAAAAACTTGAGTGTAGTCTGTATACTGCATGTTTTGAATTAGTATTGTATTGTATTTCTAGCTGTGGTAACAGTGATGTAGTTGTGTAAAAGAATGTCTTTGTTCTGGGGAGATGCAGGCTGCAGATTAAAATACTTGAGATAAAATGTCATGACGTCTGCAGCCTACTTTTAGGTAGTTTGGCAAAAGAGGTGTGTGTGTGTGTGTGTGTGTGTGTGTGTGTGTGTGTGTAGTAACAGAGATATGAGCAGTGTGGAAAAGCCTAACAATGACAGGGTGTACAGGTGTTCATTACATTGTTTTTTTCCACTTTTCTATGGATTTGAAATTTTTCAAAATAAAAAAATTTTACTTTTTCCTTCTTTTTAATTCAAGAAGTATATCTTTGCTGAAGAAAAGTATCTTTCTACCTTGTTGGAGAGAGTAGGAAGATAGGAGAATACAACTGTCCTTCGATGAAGTTACCACTTTTATTACATTTTCTTAACTTTGATAATTCAACCAACCGTGTCACGTATCTCAGATTTGAGTTTCTAAAGGCTTTTTTCTCATATCGCCAGGGCATAGGAAGGAACATTGCACTTCCAAGGCGATTTGTTTAACTTTTTGATTCCTTTCTATTATCACTCTGTATTCTGGTACTAGTTCTCTATTTAAGATTCTTCTTCAAGTAAAATTGTAATATACAGGGTTTTGTCCTGTTTAACATTTTCATTACAAACTATAATACCTCAAATGATCTTATGCTTATTAAACTTGTGACTTAAAAACCAGGAGAAATACAAGATATTCTAGAGTGAACTGATCACCAAAATAAGTTAGATAAAATTTAACAGGAATAAGTAAAAAGTGCCATATTTAGGTTCAACAGATCAAGATCTAATACAAGGAGACTAGGGTAAGCAGTAGTACTTTATGTGCAAAACATGACTCTGGATTTACTGAGGGAAAAATAAAATTACACTCTTACCAGAGACAGCATCTGTGAAACAGTGAAGAGCAAAAAAACCCCCATATTCAAAGAAGAGAAAAGAGTGTGTGCTCACTGACAGAACAGTGTAATGGTGTAACAGTGTAGAGACTAGAAGACAAAAGTTAACTGAGAATGTTCTGTAAGGATATGCTCTATAAGACCAGAAGTCCTAGTAATATTTGTTTTACAGAGACTAGGCTAAAGTTGCAAAGAAAAATTTTAAGCATCTGTAACATTTTAGGATATTCTACAAGAGGAATCAGCAAACTACAGTCTTCAAGCCAAACCCAGACAATCTTTTATTTCTGTAGGGCCTGTGAACTAAGAATAATTTTTACAGATGAATATTTGTGATCAAGTAGATGATCGAAATATTAACCTTGAACTCCAATTAAGCAAAATGCCACCCCCCAAAAAGAAATTCTGTGCCTCTCATTAATAGACTTGTATTACAAAAAATTGAATTCATTTATTATTTTTTAAATTTCATTACTAAAAAATTTTGTGGAAATTTGTTTTCTTTCTTGTTATCTAAGTACCTATATAACATCTTTGATTTTGCCTCTTGGCCTACAAAGCCTAAAATATTTACTGTCTGAGACTCTACAGAAAAAATTTGCCAACCCCTGTTCTCTTAAATGCTATAGATGGGGTGAGTGGGGACCATGAGGACTAAACCAGACCAGTAAATTAGAACCGACTTTCTCAGTGAGGAGAGGTTGGCGGTGAACTAGACTCATGTTTTTATAACTTACTCAAAGTGAACGCGGCTTGCCAATTGTACACACGTTCACTTTACTGGGGAATCTTACTATGTTTTTAAAGACAGTATATTTATTGAATTATTCTCAAAATACTCCCTGTTTATTTTCAAAACGCTAAATCTAGAATCTCAATCAGGTATTGTTTATGTACCGAACAGCTGAATTTAGATGGACCCTAATGGCCATCAATCACTTGGAGGTAATCAAAGCTAAGAGTAAGAAAAAAAAATTCCTTTTCTAAAGCAGGCTTATTTGGACAAGGTGACAGAACGTACCACATGACCACACTGAACCAAAACTCAAGGATCCTAACGTCTATCTGGAAAACAGTCAAGAAACAGGAAGAAGCAAAAGGACTCTGAGAAATCCAAATGTCACAAAATTCACACACTTAAGCTCATGCACTTGACTAGTAGGAGAGATCGTTAGCCCTTAGTGATGGCTTCTGTGTTCTAACTGCACACAATTCTATTAAGCTTAGATATAGTTTTCAAAGCAGGAGCAAACTAGATGTCCCAAAATAAAATTGGGAGAACAGAGGTTGCTGACAGCAACAAAAACAGGCGTTGCTAACAGATGACAAAACATGATGAGGGATAGTCTGCCAGAAACAGAATAGGCAGAAAAACTAAAAAGCACACATAAAACTTAAAAAAGGATAGCAGTGTAGAATAAAGTAGTATAGAGGCAATTAGTCCCAAATGGCTCAAAACGTCCTGAGGACATCACTCCATTACAATACATTTCAGTATTGATATTATCTGTAACGATCTCAAGATAAAATAGAAATAAAACTGCATTACATATATTCTGATTAGTAAACCACAGACCAGAAAAATACATTTTACGAGTTTCAAAGTGGTTAAAATAAAGGTTTGGTGCGTAAGAGGGACAAATGAGCAAAAATTAACATGCTCGTAGACAGTTTGTGTATTTGTTAGCTAATTTACTTGATATAATTATTACACGTTTCAAACGAAATGATACTTAACTCCGTTTTCCTAAAGGCAAACATACATACTACTTAACTGCATAGTAAGAGACAAACTAACAATTCTGAACTATTGTCCATAAACTAGAAGCAAAACGACCAGAGTTATAAGGGTCAAAATACACTTCATCCCTTAAATGCTAAAAATTTAGTTTTTATTTATATACTTGGCATAGGACAAGGGTGAGCCCATTTTAGACAGGCTTACTTGCTAACAAAGTATCAAAAAGTTAGGCAATTAGATCCATACTAAAAGCGGTATCTTTAAGTATCGATTAAAGCTCTCATTTCGGAACTTCTGTGAAATATGTAAAGAGATCAGCTCTGTAAGGCCAGATGCAGAATGCAGTGGCCTGGCGGGGCCACGCCGCTGGAGTGAAAGCCCAGGAGGCTGCTGAGTTTCCCTAACTCCTTCCCCAGACCCGGCCGACTCCCGGCGCCGCGCGGCCGGACGCCCCTTCTCGGCAGAGGGAGTGCATCTCCCGGTCTCGCGCGCCCCGCCGCTGGCTCCCGCCCCCCTGGCAGCCCTTGTTCGGCCAGGCGCGCTTGACGCCGGGAAATGGGATAGTCCCAACAGCCGAGAAGGGTGAGGGGGCTTTCCCCCAACATCCGCTCACCTGCTTCCGGGTGTGTGGTCACCTAAGAGCGGCTCCTGCTCAGCCTCGATCCCCAGGCTCGCCATAGTTACAGTGCCCACAAGGCGGCGTGAAGCCAACTCTCGCGACACCTCCTGCTCCCTCCCATTCTGCCCGGCCAAAGCTGTCAAAAGAAGCCAGCAAATACGCGTGCGCGCCTGGCGGCCAGAAGTGGGCGGAGCGCCCGGAGGTCAGAGTCCGGCGTGCCGGCGGCGCGGGAGTCCGGGTGGCCCCGGGCGGGAAGAGGTCAGAGGCCGGGCCCTGTGTCCTGGTCCTCCTCCTTCGGGCAGCGCCTCTCCGCCTCCCGGGACAGCGTGAGCAAGAGCCGAGGAGGGTTCAGGGGCGTGTCCAAACGGCCACCCGGCCCGAGCTCGCCCGTCTCCTAGGCTTCGCTGACTGCGGCCCCTCGCTCTTGCGTTCCCGCAGAGGCTGCGGTCGCTGCGGTTGGGGCTTGGACGCCAGGCGAGTCCCGGGAGCCGCGGGAGCGGCGGTGCTGGGAGGCTCGGCCGGCTGGACGGCAGGCGCCCGCCGAGCGGCCAGTAAGTAAGTAGCGGGTCGCCGGCGCTCTCCGAGCCGCTGGGCGCGCTGCGTACGTGCCAGGAGGCAGGGACTGGAGGAGCGGGGCTCGGCCGGAGACGCGGGTGTCCGGGGCGGGGGGCGCGAAACGAGGCCGGCATCCGGGGTGCGCTCTGGCGGTCTCTTTGCCCTGTGGAAGGTGGAGGTGGCTGCGCGCTCTCGTTTCCTCGCTCGGCTCCCTGCAAAGGCACCTTACCGGTAGTGCCTTGTTAGGGCCTGAATGGAGCCCTCAAGATGGGGTCCAACCCCTTCTAACCTGCTGATCCCCAGATCCGCACCCCATCCCCGCCCGTGACGACTGGGGGCTTCAGCCTTGCAACATGCCATTCAGCAGAGCCTGCTCCTGTAACCTGGGAATTAGAAAAGGCACAGCACCAGTTTTCATGACCAGCTCCTTTCATCACAAGGAAGATGACATTTTTAGAAATATAGGATTTTGTGGGTTTTTTCCCAGGAGATCTTGATGCTGTTTCTTTCCTGGTGCTTACATATTAACATGTTACCCCTACAAGTAGGCTATTAAGTGAATTGGTAGTAGTCATTATGTGTGTCATAATGACTGTTTCATTAGCGCTAATACAGTCTTATGTGATTTCATTTGATCACAGCTGTCCTATGAGATAGGTAAAGCAGACACGTTTCTATTTTACAGAGAACTAAGGTCCAGAGAAGTTAATAAGTTACCCACAGCCGCTCGGTGTGAAAGTGGCAAGAGTTGGGATCCAAATTCAGTTCTTTTCAAGCGATATTTATAAGCACTTACCCTATGCCAGGCCCTATACTAGTTATACGTTGTGTTGTATGCCATCACTTCTGATCTTTGTCTTGTTTGTGACCTTCCTGTGTGTATCCTATCACGCACATCCCATTGGTGAACAGCTAACCTTGCAATGCGTCTTCTGAATTCAGACCTGACATTTTGTACTTGGATTCAGTCTTGCAAATTTGTTTGTAACAGCTCACAAAAACATATCAGATTCCTGTGGTTGTCTCCAAGAAGGTACATGGGTAAAAAAATAGTAATTTTTGCCATAATGTTGCTTTACTGTATCATCAGCTTCTTTTTTAATCCCTGGAGTCTAAAACAGTGTATGGCAATATATATATATATATATATATATATATATATATATTTGATAAGGGACTTTTAACCAGTATTGCACCAAGCAGGATGGTTGCTAAATAAATATATATTGAATGAATGCTTATTGAATTACCTCATTTCATCCCTACAACAGTCGTCTGAGGGGGGATTGTCTCAAGCACACAAGGAAATTGAAAGGATGGAGATTAACTTGCCTAGGGTCACACAGCTAATAAGCAACAGAACTAGTATCCAAAAAAACACAGGACTCCAGACTGTAAAGCCTGTGCTCTTGACCAACAGCCTTCCTGTGAAAAGAATGTTAAGAAGAATCTTTTCCTGTGTCTCTTAAAATCTGTAAAACAGGGAATCAACTTTTATATAAATGAAATAATTTGTTAGTATGTATTAGGCCAGGTATTCTTCCCCTTTTATAGGTTAAGGTGGCTTACTCAAGGTCACACAGCTAGTGGAGGAACCCAGGTCTTCTGACACTGCTATTTCCATTGCTGCCTCCAAGTGATGACTTTAGACGACAAAAGTACATGGAATGAGTGTATATAAAACTGGTGAACTCTAAGTAAGCACTGTTTATTGTACCAATAAAGAAAAAGAAAAGAAAAAATAATTCCTTACGAACACACACAGCCCTCAAAGTAAACATTAAAATAAAAACTTTTAAAAAACTTAATTATTTTTGTTAAAAGTCCATGGAAAAGAAGAGCTGAATTTGAAAAGAGATTAGATTATTTGCTGAATGTTGCACATAAGGATGAGACAATCCACCTGTTGGATTTCTTTAACTGACCACTTAGAATAGATAGCCACCCCACTTAACATTCAAATAAACTTCCTATTTTTCCCAATATTCTCCTGTATAAGATTAAAAGGAATTAAATTTGTTGAGGTAGCATAGTAGATTTTAGTAGTGGAGATCTGCGGTATTTCTAAACTCTTTGTTTGCTATTTAAACTTGTACAGTCATGTGCTGCATTGTGTTTCAGTCAGCGATGGACTGTACATATGACAGTGGTCTTAGAGGATTAGTACCGCATAGCCTAGGTGTACAGTAGGCCATACCATCTAAGTTTGTTAAGTTCTGTAGGGGAGGAAAAAATTTTCCTCTACCTTTCCAGGTTCTTCTGGCTGGTGTAAGAATTAAAGTGACATGAGACAGATTAACAGGAAAAAACCAGACAAAAGTTTAATAACATGTATAGATGGGAGAAACCCAGGAAAACCAAGAAACTTACTACCAGGGCCAAAATCCTTATCTTAAATGCCATCCTCAGCTAAAGACAAAAGAAGATTTTTGGGGTGGGGAGAGTCAGAGGTGTCAAAGGGAAGGCAGGCAATTCACATGTAGGTGAAAAGGGGCAAACATTTGGAAAACAAGTGTGTGTCTGGCCACACAGAAACAGAACAACACAGAGGGAAGCCCTGAAACAGGCTTTTCTAGCTTCATCCCTTTCTACCACTTAGTTCATGCTATTTGCTAATGTGATAGCTTGCTCCCTGAGACAGGTTTTTTTAACCTGAATTTTTAGGCAGTTAAGGGGGTGATAACAAGAAAAACTTTGAGTCTTTTGTTTCTTAAAAATAAACAGCCTAAAATAATCCTCATGTCAAAGAGACATTTTGAGGTGACAAACTTTATTACCCTTCAGTGCACTCTATGATGTTTGCACAGTGATGAAATTACCTAATGAGGCCTTTCTCAGAATGTATCCCTGTTGTTAAGTGATGCATGACTGTTGAAAAGAAGTGATTTAAAAGTGAAGTTATAAGATGAAAGTAGGTCTGCATTTTTGTGGAGTAAAGTTCTTGTACATGGTGGTATTTTTTTTAATTTCATTTATGCCTTTGAGATATGCATTAACTATATGAGGATAAAAGTCTAGAAAAAATTGAGGTTGTGTTGTTTAAATGCTTACATACCAGAGTGATGGGAGATAAAAGTACTAGATGGCATAATAGATGTTGAGTGCCACTTCAGCAAAACAGCTCATTTCTAGGAAAGACTTTCCATTCCTTGGCAGTGTACTAGAACTTCTATTTTTGTTTCACTTTGTTTTTCCCTTTGATATTGGCTATATAAAAGTATAGATGATAATTGTGTCAGTTTGGCTTGATACGTTCTTCAAAAATGGGTCCTGTTTCTGCAAAAGCTCACTGGTATCAGTTCAGGGTGTTTAAGTATCTGGTTTGGCTCCAAATGGTGCCTCTTTTTTGGTAAATTGGAGTTATCTTTACCCTCGGCTTGAACTATTATCTGTTCTTGGTGGCACTGGATAGCAATTAGCCCTGCAGAGAAAAACCTGCATGTTTAGAGCATCCCAGAAAACCTGGTCTTTTATATTGTTCTTGTAACTGAAATGAAGTTTAAGAAGATCTGTGTAACTCCAGACTCCAGAACCAAACTTAAGTAAGTTATGTGTGTGTTTGATTTGCTTTCTGTTCCTCATTGGCCAGTTGTTTACTGGCAGGTAAATATAGCAAAGAATATGCTGGCTGTAGATTTGGAGTACTGACTTATGGCCTATATTAATAGAACTAAAGTGAATTGAAAAGCTTTTCTAGTATGGGGTTGAAAATTAGAAAAGACTAAACAATTTAGGCGCATAATTAATATGGTGCTTTACAAAATATTCGAAGAGTTCATTGTTCTCAGGTCCTTTCCTGCTTCCCTTGCAATTTTCTACTTTTATATGTTTGTTTTATTTTGTTTTTATCTAGTACCACCTAGAAGAATATTGCATAGAAAAATGGGATGTCTCTTGAGCAGTTTAGTACTTGTCTTCTTACTGTAAAATATGAGTGTTGGAATTTTGGGGTTTTTTTACACTAACATGGAATCTACTTATTGCCATTCATGCCATAGATGTTACAAAGGAACACATTGACCCCCGCAGCCTTTTCCTGCAACTTTAGAGAAAATAAATGGCCTATAAATACTTGCAAAAGACAATGAAGTCCTGTGTTATAATGACATGCCACTCTTCTACTGCAGTTTAATCAATTTACACAAAAATGTATCACTGCTATTTTTTGAACAATTCCAGAAGGATCCAAGGAGTAAAATAATTAAAATCATCATTCATCACTCAGAATTGTCTTTCCTTATGCTATAGAACCCCGTGATTAGAGTTGCTTATCTAAATATATAAAAAGAGTTGTCCTCTTATTTGGAATATGGAACACTAATTCAGAATTTTGGTAATTGGATAAAGAAGAAACTGTTCCATTTCCACCCCAGCTGGGTATAATTCAGTTTAACTCTGACATTAATCACCCACAGATTAACAACACAGGAGTTAGTGCAGATCCCACAAATTAAGGATCAGTCCTCCAGGCACCATTACTTCTGATGCCAGCCATACTTCTGACTGACTTGGGTACAAATTTGGGGTTTCCTATGACCCCTGTGGATGGATAATTTGCTAGAATAACACAAAGAATTCGGAAAACCAATATACTTATTATAAAGGATACAATTTAGGAACAGCCAAATAAAGAGACAAATGAGACAAGGTATAGGAGGGAATGTGGAGTTTCCATGTGCTCTTCCCCTGGAGTCAGGGTTCATCACCATCCAACAGATCATGTTCATTAACTGAGAAGCTGTACCAAACTTCAGTGTCCAGACTTTTTATTGGGGTGTTCATGATTGATTGGATCATTGTCATGTGATTCAACTCAATCTCCAGCTCCCTTTCCCTCTTGAAGGTCAGGCTGGCCCAAAATCAACCCTCTAATCAAATGGTTGGTCTTTCTGGAGACCAACCAGAAACTATCCTGAAACTCTCTAGGGATCCACCTGGAGTCAACTCATTAGCATAACAAAGACACTGCTATCACTCAGGAAACTCCAAGGAGCTCTATGCCAGAAAGTGGGGTGAAAGACCAGACACATTCTTCGTTATACCACACTGACATTTGCCCTTCAAGAAAAAACTACTCAAGCAATTTAAACATGTAGTACATATACTTGCTTGATTTTAGTAATTGCACTAAAGTAGAAAATGTGTATAATGAGGACAGCATTTCAAAAGGCAATTTGCCTTCTACCATTTGTTTAATGAATAAAAACCAAAATACTAAGAGGCAAGGGTTTCTATCCTGTTTGGGGGGATTTTTTTTATTTTTGTGGGCAAGGGTTTTAAGTGAAGGGAAATACATAAACATGATGTAGATAAACTTTCAAGAGCTCCCTTGCTTATAAACAAATGTTTATTCAGGTCTATGGAGTTTATTTGTTGTTTGTTTTCCTATTGGTAAGAAAATGGGAAGAAGGTAATTGTCACCTCTGGTATTGAAAGCCTTGAGGGTGTCAGCCCAGATGTTCTACTCAAAGGGTGAGAAGTACAATTGTTTTTCTCCCATGATTCTCTAAGGTCTCTAAGGTGGCCCTCATGATCCCATCTCCTGATGGTCCCACTTTTGTGTATGTAATCCCCTTCTTTTGAGTGTAGACAGGAAGGACCTATGATTTGCCTTCTAACCAACAGAATACGGCAAAAGTGATTGGATGTCACTGCCATGATTGTGTTATATTATGACAGTTGATGAGATGACATTCCCATAGTTACATTAAGTTATGTAAGACTATGTCTTGCTAGCACGCTCACTCTCACTCTTCTGTTGGCCTTGAAGAAGTAAGCTGCCATGTTGTGAACTTCCTATGAAGAAAGCCATGTGGTAGAGAACTGTGGACAGTCCCTAGGAGCTGAGGGTGGCCTCTGGCTGACAAACAGCAAAATATTGAAGTTCTCAGTCATATAGCTGCAAGCAAATGAATTCTACTAACAACCTGAGTGAGCTTGGAAGCCGGTTCTTCTCCACTCAAGCTTCCAGTTGAGAACACAGCCCAGCTGACACCTTGATTAAACCTAGATGAGAGCCAGAAACAGAAAACCTAGGTACTCTGGGTTCTTGGAAACCAATTCTCAAAAAAGGGAGAATGAGAAGATGGGAGGAAACCAACTAGATTAAGAGATTTGTTCCACAAATTCTTTTATTTTAAGGCCTTATTAAAGCCTTCAAATATTTAAATTATACAGTGCCTTTTTTGTTGTTGTTTTTTGCTGAGGAAGATTAGTGCTGAGCTAACATCTGTGCCAATCTTCCTCTACTTTTTATGTGGGTTGCTGCCACAGCATGGCCAACAAGTGGTGTAGGTCCGTGCCTGGGATCCGAACCTGCGAACCCAGGCCACCAAAGCAGAGTGCACCGAACTTAACCACTATGTCATGGGTCCGGCCCCTGCAGTGGCTTTTTTCAAAGAGAATAATACTAGCCTTGAGTTCTGTTCTAAGATCAGTAGAATAATAAACTACCTCTGCGTACTGAGAAAGTTGTCAAGAGGGAAAGAAAGTATCAATTTACTTCCTCTGAAAAACTTTGTAGAGAGACTAACAATTAGCTCCAATTACTAAACTTTTTTCCGATTTTTTTATTGTGGCAAAATACACATCACATAAAATTTGCCATCTTAACCATTTATAAGTGTACAGTTCAGTGGTATTAATTCCTGTCATACCGTTGTCCAACCATCACCACCATCCATCTCCAGAACTCTTTCATCTTGCAGAACTGAAACTGTATACCCATTAAACAATAACCCCTGCCCCCCATTTCACCTTCCCCTCAGCCTCTGGTAACCACCATTCTCCTTTCTGAGTATGAATCTGGCTGCTCTAGGTACCTCATATAAGTAGAATCATACAGTATTTGTCTTTTTGTGACTGGCTTGTTTCACTTAGCATAACGTCCTCCAGGTTCATCCATCTCGTAGCATATGTTAGAATTTCATTCCTTTGTAAGGCTGAATATTCCATTGCATATACATACCACATTTTGCTTATCTATTCATCTATTGATTCTTCCACATTTTAGCTACCAAATTCTAAATTTTAAGAAGGCAGACAAAACATGCTAATTAAATAACTAGTGTTTATTTTAGATAGACTAATTTTAGATCTACCTTGTGACAGTGAATTCTCTTAAAATCAATATTTGTATTTTATTTATGCCATTTTATAGATTTGGATAGTTTATAATTTTAACAAATATAGTGTTTTATAGTTGTATCTTTGCATTTGGGAGATTATTGTGACATTTGTAACACACCTATGATTTATTTGATTTTTCTAGCCTAGGGGTCAACAAACTATGGCCTATGGTTTTGTGTGCATGCGTACTAAGAACAGTTTTTACAGATGAACATTAGTACTCATTTTGATGATGGGGGCACTAACTTTGAACGCCCATTAAGCAATATCCCAAGGAAAAATTTCACCTTTCTCATTAGTAGACCTATATTACAAAAAATTACACTCTATCATCATCATTATTATTATTATTTGAGTTTCCTTAATAAAAAATATGTGAATATTAGTTCTTTCTTGTTAAGTGCCTACATAAAATCCTTGATTTTGCCTGGTAGCCTGCAAAGCCTATAATATTTACTATCTAGCCCTTTATAGAAAAAGTTTGCAGGATCTCCCCTCCAGTCTATTTATCACTGTTCTTTTGAGACACTATTTGCAAACATGTTACAACAGAAAGTAAGATTTTATGTTTATATCATCTATTTGATATTTTTCCATGCAGAATTCTACAAGGTATCATTTTGTAGCTCTTTCCAGTGATTGAATATGTTTAGTAAAAATTATTTTTTAAATATTCCTTAGGTTTTTTTCACTTTCAGATCAACATTCTTTCCCAATTAGGTATATTATTAAAGATATCCTGGAAAAATATTATTCAAATACAGTCAGAAATCTGTTTTAAAGACAGGCTTATAAAAATGTTTAGAATAGCAGACTGAGAAATTTAATCCTATAATGTAACACACGTGGAACATTTTCACTTTATGACTTGTGATCTTAGGTTTCTGATATGGCTTAGAATGTAAGAAATGGGGGAGATTAGCATGGTATAGTGGATAGAGACATATTCCATCACAGAGGAATAAGTTTCTCCTAAATATTTGATACATTTATTCCTGGAATGGAGTTCTAATACAAAAGTTGTGGGATAGAAGAAAAAAATCTAGAATAAACTGTTCTCTTATGAATTAGTAATATTCATCTAAAGAGAAAATATAAAGAAAAAGGAATCCTGGGGCCAGCCCCGTGGCCGAGTGGTTAAGTTCATGTGCTCCACTTTGGTGACCTGGGGTTTCTTAGGTTCGGATCCTGGGCGCGGACATGGCCCTGCTCATCAGGCCATGCTGATGTGGCGTCCCACATAGCACAACCAGAGGCACTCACAACTGGAATGTACAGCTAAGTACTGGGGGGCTTTGGGGAGAGGAAGAGGAAGAAGATGAAAAAAAAAAAAGATTGGCAACAGATGTTAGCTCAGGTGTCCATTTTTAAAAAAAAAGAAAAAGAAAAAGGAACCCTATTCATAATAGTTATCGCAAATACTAAATAATTTTTCAGTCAGGTAGCATATTTAATAAAGATACTCACTTAAAAGATAGAATAAAATATTAATGGAGGAAATAAAGAAAACCCTGGATGAGAAGACTAAAAAAATAATAACAGTGCTACTAAGTTAATATATTGATTGAACCACACTATCAGTTACATTGCAAATAGGATATTTTATAAGTCATGACAAACATAAGTGGGATGTCTATGGCGAACTCATTGTAGACTTTTAAACAGTAAAACAATAGTTGTAAGAGCTCTTTGACAGGGATTTTAAAAATGGAATACAGGTTTTAGAACTAGATCTAAGTTTATAAAAGATTTCTAGAATTAAAAAATAGCAATTAGAGAACAGTAAAGAGAAAATAATGTTTCTAGAAGTCTGATTAGTAAACAGAAGAAAAATATTCTATTTCATAGTGACCTCCAATGATAAAAAGGAATTTAATATTAAAAAAAAATTGAATTGTACACTTACGGCAGTCTGTTAGGAAGTTCTGTTGGATGTGGTGAGATGGATTGTTTTGATTATATAAACATTTTTAAGAAAACTGTAGAATGCTTGTAAAACTAACTTTAAAAATTAATGGAATGTTAAAAGCGTTTTGGTATGAATCTGATAGGTAAAAGCTTAAAATCCTAACTCTACAGAAAATTATTATGAATCTTTGAAGTCAATAATCAATCTCTACTAGATAAGTGTTAATAATAGCATGACATATTTCCCGATAATTTGACATCCTGTTCTCCAGACCCCTATGTTATTTCAGCTTGTCACATTTTTTCGCATCTCCTTTTTTGTGTTTGCATATCTTCTATCTGCCTGATTAATCTCTGAAGACTCAGTTAAAACTGATTTTTCTATGCAGCCTTTCCTGCTCCTTGCTAGCACCTTTGACTGCAATCATCACATCATATAAAACACAGGTTGTTCATTTTGTGGAAATGAATCGTTATACTTATGACTTGTGCACTTTTAAATTATACTTCAGTTTATAAAAAATGTACTTTAACAGCAACAACAATAACAAACTGTATGAACTCCTAAATCTTTCTTGGAAAGATGTTTCCAAGCTTTTTATCTTTCTACACCATCTTTAAACCTCTCCAGATGTTCAGGTGCTGTAGCTTTTCATCAGGGCTCTTTGCTGATAGTTCAGATCTGGATGTTCATATTTCATAGGCTAATGCTTATGGTACTTGGACTTAACTAGGCAACAGCCAAAGATTGTTCAGCAAACTATGTGTTAATATGTTAGAATATCACATGGTTGTAAAATATGTAGAAATGTCTAATTGAGGAAAGCTTGAAAATAGTATGTAATTTCATTACAAAATATAAAAATTGTTCAGAGGGAGAGAGTCATTTAAGAAGTTGATACATTAAGGTGAAAGGATTCTTAGTTTTTTCCCCCCTGCAAGATTAAATTGAAAAGATGCATTGATAGGTTTAAGTAATAACACATAAAGACTTTATTGCCATAAAGATTAAGTACAGGATTTCCCCTCTATGATTAGCAATGTAGGTCACTTGAGTAAAAAAATTACGGAAATCAATTTTTAAAGATTATCTACATTTCTCCTTTAACATTAAATTTTAACTATATTTATAATTAAAAATTGACTATATTTTTGTACAGTGGTTAAAATAAGCCAGAAAATGTATTTTATCATCATTTGTAAGTATAAGCTACTTAGAAGCTTATGTCATTCTAATTTCTGATTTAACTTTCAAAGTACCATGAGTTTTGAAGCCTATTACAATTTTTAGAATGTTTTAGGAGAATTTTTAAAATAGTTTTTCAGAGGAAGTGGCAAATAAATGAATACATACAGATTTTTCAAATTGATTTTTGTTTTTGTCCTCTTTTTTAAATGGCGCTGATTTTCCTCCTATAAACTATAATGAACTGAAATAAAGTCTATAGAAATCCTGTAAGATTGATACTTGATAGATTGGTTCATTCAACACAATTGATATACTAACATTACTAGAGTGATATAATATCTTGATACAATAATGGTGACAGAAGCTGTGTGTGGAATCCTAGTGAAATTTCTTCACTTTTGAAGGTACTTTAGAACTAGTCTTAAAAACCTTGGGGCCGGCCCTGTGGCCGAGTGGTTAAGTTTGCGCACTCCACTTTGGTGGCCGAGGGTTTTGCCAGTTTGGATCCTGGGCACGGACATGGCACCGCTCATCAAGCCATGCTCAGGCAGCGTCCCACATAGCACAACCAGAAGGACCTACAACTAGAATATACGACTATGTACTGGGGGTGCTTTGGGGGAGAAAGAAAGAGAGAAAAAAAAAAGGTTGGCAACAGATGGTAGCTCAGGTGCCAATCTTTAACAAAAACCGAAAGCTTAAGGTAAATCATCTTCTGGACTTTTTAATTTAAATTAATAGACTTCATTATTTATAACCGTTTTACGTTTACAGAAAACTTGAGCAGATAGTAGTCCAGAGAGTTCCCATATATCCCTTCTCCCCCCTACACCACAGTGTCCCCTATTATTAACATATTGCATTAGTGTGGTACATTTGTTAGACTTGATGCACCCAATATTGATACATTATTATTAACTAAAGCTCATAGTTTACATTAGGATACACTCTTTGTGTTGTACAGTTCCGTGGGTTTTGACAAATACATAATATCACGTATCTACCATTACAGAATCATACAGAGTAGTTTTCTTACCTGAAAGTCCTCTGTGCTACACCTATTTGTCCCTCCTTCCCTCTTCACAAATCCCTGGCAACTACTGATCTTTTTATTCTCTCCATAGTTTTGCCTTTTCTGGAATGTCATATAATTGAAATTATACATTTTCAGACTGACGTCTTTCACTTACCGTAAACCCATCTGAAGTATCTTAGTGTTCTTAAAGAATTCTTTTGGGTTCTCATTGATTTTTGTTATTTCTTTATTTTCTGTTTTATTAATTACTGCAAAGGATTGGTAATGATCCTTGAATACAACTGTCTCTAAGAATATGAATATAAACTCTAACAACATAGAATTGATATAATTTAGAAGAGTTACAAACATGAAAGGGAGAGAAGTTAGAAAGTAGTAAGTACACAGATTTTTCTCAACTTTCACAGTCAGTGTCAGACATAACATTTACTGATAAATCAGAGACTAGAGATATAAGTAAACTTACAGGTATAAAGATAAGCAGTAAGAAAAAAATCAAGTAAAATTGGGTCGTGGGCCCCTATGTTCATTGCAGCATTATTCATAATAGCCAAGATGTGGAAGCAACCTAAGTGCCCATCAGCTGATGCATGGATAAAGATGTGGTATATATATACCATGAAATACTACTCAGCCATAAAAAAAGACAAAATCATTCCATTTGCAATGACAGGTTTGTACCTTGAGGGTATTATGTTAAGTGAAATAAGCCAGACAAAGACAAACACCATGTGACTTCACTCATATGTGGAAGATAAACAAACGTATGGATAAAGAGAACAGATTAGTGGTTACTAGAGGGGAAGGGGGTGGGGTGGTGGGCGAAAGGGGTAGAGGAGCATGTATGTATGGTGATGGATTAAAAAAAAGAAAAAGAAATACAAGATATTGTCTGCATTATGGAGATGAATACCATAAGAATAAAAACAGAAATGGCCAGAAAAAAATAAAATAAAATTGGGTGCTAGGGAGAAGTGAGCAAATCTATCTGTCATTATTTATCATTGGGAGCTAATAAATACTATGTTGAACATGGAAATACAGGTTTGAGTATTAAATAAAGTTATAAGGATAATCAGCAATTGTTGCTATTATTAGTTGGTATTTAACACTTAAATTTGCCAAGTGCTGTTTGAGCACTTTATATATAGTAACTCATTTAATTATCATACCAATCCTAGAAAGTAAGTGCTGTCATTATCCCCCTTTTACAGATGAATTACAGACAGGATAAGTGACTTGCTCAAAGTCATATGGCAAAGGATGCAACCCAGGAAGTTTGCCTCTAGGGTGTATGCTCTTAGCCATTATGATATATTGCACCTTAAATATATCTCTTTCAAATTTACATACACTCAAATGTAAAACAAATGTAAACAATTTTTTAAAAAACCCTAAAGAATTAATAAAATAAAAAAAATAACTAAAACCAAAAGATTTTTATAGTAACAAATATAAGTGGGCTAAACTCACAGATTAATAGAAAAAAATGAGGCAGGCCTATATATCCTGAAATTGAAAGGGTTTTGCAGATACTTATAAATAAGCAAGGTGAGGAAGAACACTGGAAAAATACAAATAATGTAGTTGGTCTCTTCTGTATTTTAAAAAACCCCTAAAATATGTGTATATGTATAAATAGAAGAAGGGCTCACATGTATACAGCATGAACAATGGGCACCTTTTGGGAGGAGAGGAAGCTTAGCAGAAGTGAAGAAGAGAGACTTCTCAGCTTACTGTGTTTATTTTTATATTATTTGAATTCTGCCAAAAATGTGTTATATAACACATGTAAATATTTTTAGTGTAGGTAGGTAAATAAATAATATCAAGAAGGAAAAGGTCAGGAAGGACAGAATCCAAACTGTCAGCACTAAATATCTCTGGAAAGTAGAATTAGAGGTAATGGGGAGCAGATTATTTTTCCCTGTCTTACTATATAAACTTCTGTATTGTTTGAATTTAAAAATGTTACAGTGAGCATTCTTGAATCAGAAAACAAAGAAGAGAGTAGTTGATCATTTTCTCTTGCTTTCCCTCTTTTATATATTATCTGTTCCTATGCTTTACCCAATGACTAGATAATTAAAAAAAATTTTTTTATTGTATTCATAATAGCTTATAACATTGTGAAATTTTAGTTGTACATTAATATTTGTTATACACCATATAAATGTGCCCCTTCGCCCCTTGTGCCCACCGTCCACCCCCCTTCCCCCGGTAACCACTAATTTGTTCTTTTTCCATGAGTTTGTTTATATTCCACATATGAGTGAAATCATACTTTCTCTATCCAGCTTATTTCGCTTAACATAATGCCCTCAAGGTCCATCCATGTGGTTGCAAATGGGACGATTTTGTCTTTTTTTATGGCTGAGTAGCATTGCATTGTATATATAGACCACATCTTCTTTATTGAAGCATCATGACTAGGTAATTTTTAAAAAATTTCATTGGAACATAGTACATGAGTAGACTTCAGGAGGTACGTGATTTTAATGAGATTTACAATTTAAAGACTTGGCTGCTCCTTGTTGTTATCATGTGAGTCTTAGCTTAAATGTTACCTCTCTGGTTAAATGAAGCTTTTCTTTTTTTTACTATCAAAGGAGCCCTCTGGTCTTTATCACATTTTCTTGTTAAATTATCATCATAGTATTGTCATCATCTATTCTTGCTTATTTTGTTTTGTTTTTTTTAAAATAATTTATTTTCCTCCACTAAAATATAAGATCCGTGAGAACAAGAACAAACCCTGATCATCTTATAGCATAGGGCCTACAATAATGCTCAGCATATGGTACGCACTTAATAAATAGTTGTTGCATGAATGAAAAAAGTAATACTCATTCTTAAAAGTTCAGAAACTTAAGTTTTTATTAGGCCATCCAAGAATAATTTAGCTATGGTCTACTGATTGAAGATAATTCATAGGAGCCTAGTAATCAGAATACTAGTTTATTTATAAACTGGAGATGTATTATGTTTTTTTCCTAGCATTATTATGCCAAAACCAAATTTTTATCAAGAGTAAAAATTGAATAACACCTGTAAATTGGGAAAAAGAGAGATGGGCAGTATTAAAAAACTCTAAAACTATACTCTGGCAATAGATTGTATTGCCTAACAAGTACATTATCTAGTAAATGTTTGCTGTTGGTGCTGAGAATTGTGAGAGGCAGTATGAACGATTTGGTTTTGCTGGTCCAGTCATAAAAACAATAAAGTGACAGCCCAGTTGATGGTAGGTTATATTGTATACCTATGCAAATAAAGAAGAGCATTAAGTTAAACTTGTAGTTTGTTACAAATCAAAGAGCAAAAATAAAAGACGTAAGTAGTGGTTCCAAAAAACCATTCAGAGTAATAGATAAGTACTTATTAAAGCTCATTGATGGAAATGCAAATTTCCATTTTACATCTTTCTAAGTAGAATAAATCCTGAACCTGAATCATGTTTTGCCCATAAATCAAAACTACACCATTTAGTTTGAAATGACAGAGGTAGATAATAAAAAACCCTTAGAAATACTGGGAAAGATAGATAAGTGGTACACAAGTAGTAGCATTGATTAATTATTACTTTTCATGCGTGGTAGTGTAGTAGACAGGCAGTGTAGTATAATAGATCTTAAACTGTGTGCCTGGGATTCAGTCTTAGCTCTGCCTCCCACTAGGCTGTGTGACCTTAGGTAAATCACCTGTCCTCTCTGTGCCTCAGTTTTCTCATCTTGGGGTAATAGCTCTTTCTTCATAAAGTTCTTGGGAAGTTTAAACAAGAACATGTGTGTGTGTTTGTAGTTTTCAGAATGGTGCCTGGCAGATAGTACAGTACTACAAAAGTATTAGCCACTACTACTGTTATCTGACAAATATTGAGTGTCTACTATCGGTCACTGTGTTGAGGATGGGAAGACCCTGCCCTGGAGGAATGCACGGTGTGGTGAAGCTCAGGCTCTACTTCATCTTCCCTACTTTCATCCCAGTTCTTTTATTCTATATCTCGTATCTTATTTCCAAGAGAATAAATCCAAAGTTCCTACTTTAATCTCACTCTTTAATTTTTTCCCGTTTTGTTGCTATATAATTGATATATAACATTGTATTAGTTTTAGAGTATACAACATAATGATTTGATATGTATATATTGTGAAATGATTCCCCGGTAAGTTTAGTTAACATCCATCACCTCATAGTTAGAAATTTTTTTTTTCTTCTGATGAGTACTTTTAACATCTGTAAGATACATAAGTTCTGGGGATGTGATGTACAGCATGGTAACTACAGTTAACAATACGGTATTGTATATTTGAAAGCTGCTAAGAGAGCAGATCAGTCTAATTTTTACCTGATATTTAAAGAGACAGTTAGAAAATTGACTTGCCTAAAATAAAATATTTTAAAGTCATTGTAAATTTTGTTTCATAGATGTTTGTTTGCTACTAATGGGTGTGAGCAAGTTAGATATTCTATACCGGAGACTTCTCCTCACAAAACTTTTTATCAGAGGATGGGGAAGGCCAGAGGATCTCAAAAGGTAAGCATTTTGTCTGGAATGCTTGTTCTGGATTTGTTGTTTTAGTAAACATTTAAAATTTCATCTCAGTTACAGAATCCTTTAAATATAAACTGATTGGCAAACTAAGCATCAAACTATATAAAAAATGAAATTATTTCCTTTTCTCTTTTATCTTTTTAGTTATTGCTAAGTTTTAACCCATATAATCAAAATTGAACTATTTTTAAAGTAATTCAGATTTAAAAATAAAGAGCTCTCAGAAATACAGACTAGATTTTGAACTGTAATAATTTTTAAGTTGGTTAGAGTTTCCAGGGACTGAGCTTTCTGGGGTAACTTGAATTTGTAATGACTACAAAGCTGGGATATACTGTAGCTCATGGGAATATCTGGACTTAAGAAAATGAATTTTCAGGATTTGCGCCTTTAATTTTGAGTCTTATATATGTTAATTACTTTCTGAACAATGATATTTCTCACTTTTTTTCTGAGACAAAATGCCCAGCTTAAAAAAAAAACAACAACCTAATCTTTTTCTCTAACAATTAAAATTAAGTTTTAATATGGCTTATGAACTCGACATGCTAATTTTAGTCTCAATATAACGGGTATACTGAATTTTTTCCTTTTTTCCCCCTTACCATAATAGACTCTTTGAATTCAGGAAGGTGATTGGAAATCGAGAAAGATGTCAGAATCTGGTTTCAAGTGATTATCCAGTATACATTGATAAGGTATTTAAATGAAAAAATGCAATTATAGAAATTCTGGTTTAACATAAATATGTGGCAAGAATAGGTTGAATGTTGGAGTATAATAACAATGAACACTAAAATGTGAGTACAGTATAGATTTTTCATTTAGTATTTTTTAAAAAGCTGTATGTATCTTAACTGGTTGCTTGTAACTATATTCATGTATATTTGGGGGCATATATTTAGTACTTGCCTAAACACAAGAAAATATTTAAGGCTGAATCTTTTGAGCCTCATTTTGTATCTTTAGGCTCATGAGGGTTAGAGTGAATTATTCAACATTTCAGAAGAATTGTAAGTACTACAGTGAAGTTCTCTAATTGAAGAATCAGCACATTAGAAGTTATTAGCAAAACAACTGTTAAATGACATCATAGGATGTTATGGGATGTAGTTAATTGCTGAGAGAATGGTAGAAAGAAAATGATATAAAATTAGAGAAGAAGAGAAATATATTTTGAAATAGTTTTTTTTTTTAAGCAACCACATGTTTTTTTCTGTAAAATATTTCTAGGTTTATGGAATTGGATACTTGAGATATTGTTGGGGAGGGGTAGAAATGGGAGGGCTTCACATCCCTGACTGCCCTTCAACCAAAGTAGGCACTGAAAAAAAGTTTTCATTGAGTAGAACATTTTTATAGAAATACATCTATGATAGACCAAGATATCTTAGTCTGTGTGTGTACGTCTTGGTTTTGCTTTTCATTTAGATTGAAGAGCAGTCAGACTGTAAGATCCTGGATGGACACTTTGTTTCCCCCATGGCCCACTATGTGCCTGATATCATGCCAACTGAATCTGTTATTGCAAGGTAAGAAATTTTATTCAGAAAGTTAAACTAGTAAGTTATTTATGTTCTTTTAGAATTATAGTAATATCAACACCATGTTATTTCAAATTACTTAGTATTAATTACAATAATTATTTAGCATTATTCCCAATTAAATGTGGGGTGGAAAAGAGTAAAAATAGAGAGCGATAGTATGCATTTGAACTTAAGTTGTTATAGCTTAAAACAGACTATTATAAATATATTTTATATAAGCTAAATCAGAAAGGAAGAGGTAAAACTGTCTCTATTTACAGATGACATGATATTATATATAGAAAAGCCTAAAGACTCCACCAAAAAACTGTTAGAACTAATAAACAAGTTCAATAAAGTTGAAGGATACAAAATCAGTGTACAAAAATCAGCTGCATTTCTATACACTAATAACAATCAGAAAGAGAAATTAAGAAAACAATCCCATTTACAATCGCATCATAGAGAATAAAATACCTGGGAATAAACTTAACCAAGGAGGTGAAAGACCTATACACTGAAAACCATAAGACGTTGATGAAAAAAACTGAAGAAGACACAAATAAATGGAAAGATATTTCATGCTCATAGAATGGAAGAATTAATATTGTTAAAACGTCCATACTACCCAAAGCAATCTACAGATTCAGTGCAATCCCTATCAAAATTCCAGTAGCATTTTCCACAGAACTAAACCTCGAATAGCCAGAGCAATCTTGAGAAAGAAGAACAAAGCTGGACGTGTCACGCTTCCTGATTTCAAACTATATTACAAAGCTGTAGTAATCAAAACACTATGGTGTTGGCATAAAAGCAGACACATAGATCAGTGGAACAGAATAGAGAGGTCAGGAAAAAATCCACCATATATAGTCAATTAATTTACAATAGAAGAGCCAAGAATATACAATGAGGAAAAGACAGCCTCTTCAATAAATGGTATTGGGAAGACTGGAAAGCCACATGCAAAAGAATGAAATTAGACTACTGTCTTACATCATGTACAAAAATTAACTCAAAATAGAGTAAAGATGTGAATGTAAGACCTGGTATCATAAAACTCCCAGAAGAAAACATAGGCAGTAAGCTCCTTGACACTGGTCTTAGCAATGATTTTTTGGATTTGATACCAAAAGCAAAGTCAAGAAAAGCAAAAAATAAACAAGTGAGACTACATCAAACTAAAAAGCTTCTGCGCAGCAAAGGAAACCATCAACTAAATAAAAAGGCAATCTGCGAAATGGGAGAAAATATTTTCAAATCATATATCTGATGAGGGGTGAAATCCGAAATATAAAAAGCTCATAGAACTCAATAGCAAAAAAAAAAATCAATTAGAAAATGAGCAGAGAATTGGAATAGACATTTTTCCAAAGAAGACATACAGATGGCCAACAAGTGCATGAAATTGCTCAGTATCACTGATCATCAGGGAAATGCAAAGCAAAACCATAGTAAGATGTCACTTCACCTGTTACAATGGCTGTTATCAAAAAGACCAGAGATTACAAGTGTTGGTGGGGATGTGGAGAAAAGAGAACCCCTCTGCCCTGTTGCTGGGAATGTAAATTGCTGCAGCTACTATGGAAAACAGTACGGAGGTTCCTCAAAAAATTAAAAATAGAACTACCATATTATCCAGCAATTCCACTTCTGGGTATTTATCTGAAGGAAACGAAAATGCTAACTCAAAAAGATATCTCCACCCCCAAGCTTATTGCAGCATTATTTACATTAGCCACGACATAGAAACAACCTAAGTGTCTATCAAAGGATGAATGGATAAAGATACACACACACACACACACACACACACACACACACAATGGAATATTATTCAGACATAAAAAAGAAGGAAATCTTCCCATTTGTGACTACATGGATGAACCCTGAGGACATTATGCTAAGTGAAATAAGTCAGGCAGAAAGACAAATACCCTATGATCTTACTTATATGTGGAATCTAAAAAAAACAAAACCTTGAACTCATATAAACAAAGAACAGATAGGGAGTTGGCAAAATGGGTGAAAGTGGTCAAAAGGTACAAACTTCCAGTTATAAAATAAATAAGTCTTGGGGATGTAATGTACAACGTGGTGACTATAGTTAATAATACTGTATTGTATATTTGAAAGTTGGTAAGAGAGTAGATCTTGAAAGTTCTTATCACAGAAAAAAATATTTGTAACTTCACGTGGTGATACACGTTAACTAGACTTAATGTGGTGATTATTTCTCAATATATACATATATCAAATCATTATGTTGTATACCGGAAACTAATATTCTGTTACAGGTCAATTACATCTCAATTTAAAAAAAAGAAAGATTTTGGAAGCTACAAATGGGGAGTCATCAAGTATACATAGATACTTCCCCTACGTCCCTTTCCTGGGTGCTTCATGGTCTCTCACCTCTGCTTTATAACCCATGCCCATTTTCTCTGTGGGTAGGCTAGCTTTCTCCGTTTCTCATGCAGCTGGCAGAACATGGCTACTACAACCCCACAGAGCCTCCATGTCCAAAAGCTCAACAGGATCTAACTACAGTATGTCCTAATTCCAGATTACCAAAAGAGCAAATATTGCCCTAATTTGGCTTACACCTGGCCCAATCTGCTGTGGCTCAGATGGCCTGTACTCATCATCATGGAGCACTGGAAAAGACTGCGAGAAGAGAGTATTATTTAAGCAGACAGACTGCCTCTACTAGATGGGTGGTCAGTTCGACCTATAATAAAAGATTGCTATTAATTTAAATCTATTCTCCAATAATGAAGTCTTTACATGCATTGCCATGGGACAAAAGGAAACTACAAATAATAGCAAAGATGTCCAGCTTTTTGCAGAAAACATTTTAAAATGTTTTAATTTCCCCCAATCTTCAAAATATCAAGAAGCAGGACAAGTGCTAAGAATGCAAAATGAAGCAATGTTGTTAACATTGTAGTTTTGATTACGAGATTGAAAATTAAGAGTTAGTTCCCTTGAGCACCGAACAGAAATAATCATCAAACCATCCTAAATTTACTTGTCTATGTTCCATTCAACAATTTATTGACAATAGGTTACTAGTGATATTGTCCCTTGCTCAAGCCAAGTAAGCTCAGAATTGAGGTTTATGTTGCCTGAGAATTTAGCCACCTAAGGGCAAACCTTGAGCTGACAAGAGTGCAGTATTCTACTATGATAATAATTCTAAAATGCCAACTGGTAAGGAAATTAAAAAGAGAAGTAAATCAGTTTGGGAAGATAAAAAAGTTGTGAAGATGAATGGTGGTGATGGTTGCACAACAGTGTAAATATACTTAATGCCACTGCGCTGTATACTTAAAAATAGTTAAAATGGTACATTGTATGTTATGTATAATTTACCACAATAAAAAGAAGTCATATAGAAAAAAGCATTAAATGAGAGGACCAAAATATTACAATAATAATAAGACAAATAGAGAAAACTATGTTTGTTTTTTCTGGCATAGATTGCTTTTACCTCCAAGTATCAAAATTTTAATAAATCAGATCCTGTGATACACTTCACATTGAAAATCTAAAGAGATAACAAGCCATTTTATGGATACATCAACAGTTTGTACAGCCAAGCATTATTCCTGCTGAGAGAAAAAGCAGAGCTATCTGAAGAGTTGTTTTTTCTAAGACTTAATCATATATATTGATGTCTCTACAAAATAAGAAAATTTCATTATGCATTTATAAAGTTGTGGTATTGAACAGGGTAAAAATGATTACAATAAATTTTCTGTTTATATTGTAATTGATTTTTTTTTTTTTTTCTGAAGAAGACTTGCCCTGAGCTAACATCTGTGCCAATCTTCTTCTATTTTGTACATGGGTTGCTGCCACAGCATGGCTGCCAGTGAGTGGTGTAGCTCTGGGCGCGGGAACTGAACTCAGGCCGCTGAAGCAGAGCATGCAGAACTTAACCACTAGGCCATGGGGCTGGCCCCATAATTGAATATTTTAATATCCTAACACAAAGCAAATTTACAACATCTTTGTTGCCTTTGGGCAAATATTAGTTTAATTAGTCAATTACAATTTGAATGTCAAAATTCTGAATGGTCTTTTCTCCTGAATAATTTAATTATAAAACTTTTAAAAATTGAAAGTTTGGAGGCCGGCTCTGTGGCTGAGTGGTTAAGTTCGCGGGCTCTCCACTGCAACGGCCCAGGGTTCGGATGCTGGGTGCGGACATGGCACCGCTCGTCAGGCCACGTTGAGGCGGCATCCCACATCCCACAACTAGAAGGACCTGCAACTAAGATATACAACTGTGTACAGGGGGCGTTTGGGGAGATAAAGCAGGGAAAAAAAAAAAAAAGATTGGCAACGAGTTGTTAGCCCAGGTGCCAAAAAAAAAAAAATTGAAAGTTTGTATTACAAGTCTTTTAAAGAGAATTTCACTGATGTGTTTTATTTTAAATAGATTCCAATTTATTGTGCCTAAAGAATGGAATAGCAAATATAGACCCGTATGCATTCATCTTGCTGGAACAGGAGATCATGTAAGGCTTTATTATAACCCTTTAATCCCTAGTTTGTTAACATACTGTCCTTAACAGATGTGGTGATTATATTCTTTAAGTATGTCATCTCTTCTTTCCTTAGCATTACTGGAGACGACGAACACTAATGGCTCGTCCTATGATTAAAGAAGCCCGAATGGCTTCCTTGTTGTTAGAAAACCCTTATTATATCCTTTTGTGATACCTAGAAATCTTTTCTCTTTTATAGATTTAGTCATCAAAAAGAATGATAGTAATCAACTTTTCTAAACCAGTTAAATTTAGTCATCAGTTCAGAAAATACTTAAGAAGTAAGTGAAAAGTTGTTTCATGCCTTTTAAAAACCAATGTAAGGATTGTGCTTCTGTAATATAATAAGATAAAGAGTACTTATATTTCTTGTGAGACTTATGCTGGATTTTAATATTAATAAGTCAAATGTTTGCTATTAGGGAAATCCTCATGTTTTAAATGCATTTATATTTAAGTATCAGTTGAGGTTTAGAACAGTTCTTAACTTGATTTTCAAGATGACGTCAGACAATTCCCAGAAGAAGAAAAGAAACTGATGCACAGATATAAAGAAATATTCAACGTTGCTGGTAATAAGAGAAATGTAAAGTTAAAGCAACAATTACTGAAGATTTAAAAAATAAAACACAATAGTCATTGAGGCTGTTGTGAAATGGCCTCATCTTATTACTGATGACTGTGAAATCAGTTTAACCCTTTGGGAAAGCATTTTTATCGTATGTATCAGGAGCCTTAAAAAATCCCATATCCTGGGGCCGGCCTGGTGGCACAGCAGTTAAGTGCACACGTTCCACTTGCGTGGCCCGGGGTTTGCAGGTTCGGATCCCAGGTGCAGACATGGCACCACTTGGCAAAAGCCATGCTGTGGTAGGCATCCCACGTATAAAGTAGAGGAAGATGGGCATGGATGTTAGCTCAGGGCCAGTCTTCCTCAGCAAAAAGAGGAGGATTGGCAGTAGTTAGTTCAGGGCTAATCTTCCTCAATAAAAAAAATAGTCACATTTAAAAAAAAAATCTCATATCCCTTGACAGAGTGATTTTGGGAATTTTATTTACTTATTCTGGGAAATTTAGTCCAAGGATAAAATACTAAGAAAAGAAAAAATGATAGAAAAGGAAACAGATGTTTTATAGCTTTATAGTAGTAAAACATTAGAAATATCTTGAATGTCTAACAATAGAAAAATGGTTGAGTAAATTGTGGTTCATAATACAGTCATGCACAGCATAACGATATTTCAGTCAATGACAGACCACATATGTGATGGTGGTGCCATAGGATTAGTACCATATAGCCTAGGTGTGTAGTAGGCTATACCATTTAGGTTTGTGCAAGTGCACTCTATGATGTTCCCAACGATGAAATCACCTAAGGTCACATTTCTCAGAATGTATCCCTGTCATTAAGTGATGCATGACTGTATTGGAATATTATGCAATTTGTTGTGTTATGTTTATTGCTCTACCACTTACTACCTGTATAACCTTGGCCTGTTACTTAACCTTTTAGTATCTCATTTTTTTCATTGGTAAATGCAAATAATCTCTTAGGTTATTCAGAGTATTAAATAGTTAATACTGTCTAGGGTACTGCCTGGTGAATAACAAGCATTCAGTAAACTTTAAAAGTTTATTATTATTAAAAAGTTTACAATAATGTATGAAAAGTATTTATAATGCAAAAATTGGATATAAAAGTCTAGGTATGACATAGTTATGCAAAAAACCTAAAAATGGAAAGTCCATTAGAAAGCTGTGCATAAAGAAAAATACTGGAAAGAAATATACCAAAATATTAATATGGTTATCTGTACATAAAGTAGTTTTTCTTCTAATATGCTTTTCTGTATTTTCTATAATAAACATATAAATGTAAAGAAACAAACCAATCAACTGCATTTTAAAATTAAATTGAAAATTGCACAACCCTGTGACTATACTAAAAACATTAAATTGTACACTTTAAATGTGTATTGTATGGTATGTGATTATATCTCAGTGAAGCTGTTCAAAAAAAAGAAAAAAATTAAGTTGAAAAACCTAAGAATTTCTAAACAGCCTATTTGAGATAACTAGAAAATAGTTATTTCAGTATTAAATTGTCTTCAAATTTAACTACTTTGGTTAAGTTAATGTATTTTGAGACACAGAGTATATTTAATTATTTTAAAACTTTCTCTTTGACCCACATTCTTAAATGGCTGCAGGAAACCCAAGGACCAAGTGTAAGTATGTGTCACCTTCATTTTTATACCAAATTTTCAGCAATATTAAAATTTTGGTAAGCATTTCTAAGTTTAATATCCAAGTGTTATTGGGGGAAGAAATTCTGTTATAAAACTGTAGTAGGAATGTTGACTTAAATTTTTATTTTAAGCTTTTTGTATTTTCTATTTTTTCTTTCTTCCTTTTTTTTTCTGAGGGAGATTCACCCTGAGCTAACAACTGTTGCCAATCTTTCTCTTTTTGCTTGAGGAATATTGTCCCTGAGCTAACATCTGTGCTAATTTTCCTCTGTTTTGTATGTGGGTCACTGCCACAGCATGGCTGCCAGTGAGTTGTGTGGGCCTGCGCCCAGGAACTGAACCCAGGCTGCTGAAGTGGAGCTCACTGAACTTAACCACTAGGCCACTGGGCTAGCCTCAAGCTTTTTGTATTTTAAATGTCTGATAAACAGATAAATAAATTTAAATAGGCTAGCTGAAGACATATTTTATTCGTAAAACTATAACTGAAGAAAATGTTTTCCTTTTTAAAGTACATTTACTTTGTGAAATTAAGCAATACTCTTTTTATTCTTGCAATGCATAGTATAATCTGAAGATAAACTTCCTCTTTCTGGGCTTTTAAAATGATGAACTTTGAAGGCATTTTTTTTGCATTTCCATAATCTGTGTTGTGTTTGGTTTGAGTTCATTCAGTAAATATTTGACTCTAGACACTGGGAAGACAGCAACAATAAGACAAAGCCCTTACTTTCATAGAGTTTGTATTCTAGTATAGGAGATAGATAAAAATAAATAAGATAATTTTAGATATTTATCAATACCATGATAAAAATAAAGCGAGGCAATGGGATAAAGAGTAATAGAGGGCAGGGGGGCCGGCCCACTGGCGCAGCAGTTAAGTTCGCACGTTCCGCTTCTCGGTAGCCTAGGGTTCACCGGTTCGGATCCCAGGTGCGGACATGGCACTGCTTGGCAAAAGCCATGCTGTGGTAGGCGTCCCACGTATAAAGTAGAGGAAAATGGGCATGGATATTAGCTCAGAGCCAGTCTTCCTCAGCAAAAAGAGGAGGATTGGCAGTAGTTAGCTCAGGGCTAATCTTCCTCAAAACAGAGGAAAAAAAACGTAATACAGGGCAGATGCAGGGTTGGAGCAGTGTTAGATATGAGGACATGATATAATGAGAAAGAGCCACCAAAGTGAAGACCTGGAGGAAGATCAGCCTTAGTGAAGGAAGAATAAATGAAAAAGCCCGACGTAAGCACCAGGTGTGAGAGTAGGACAAGACGAGATCAGAAAGTAGGAGATTACGAAGAGCTACCATGCTTTGAATTTTACTGTAAGTGCAGTGGACAACCACTGGGGGATTTTAAGCACAGGAGTGATCTGATTTAATGTTTTTCAAGGCTTGTTTTGGCTTACTGGGGCAAGAGTAGCAGCAGAGAAATCAAATAGGAAGCTATTGCAATAATGCAGGGAAAAAAAGAGCGACTTTAAGGTGGGGGCAGTGGAGATGGAAGGAAGTTCCAATGGATTTGAGATATAATTTAGAAGTTGAAATGATAAGACTTTTTGTTAAAATCGACATTGTTGGTAGGAAATCAAAAGTTCTGACTTGGACATGTTAAATTTGTGATGTCTGTTAGACCTGCAAGTGAAGAAGTTAAGTAAGGAGTTGGAAAATGCTGGAAAGGTAGATTTAGAAGTGACATGTTCTCTACGGTCATGATGAAAGTGGGGTGCGGTGGGGGCAAACCTATATCCTATGAAAGATAGTTTATAATAAACTTGGTGAAACCTTGTGAAAAATTAAAGCTAAATAGTTGAAGAATTTTTACTCTAGAACCAAGCTCTGAATTCAGAACTAGGTGTGTCATTTTTACCCTGTCTATAGGTGATTAAAAACCAAAGAGTTTGAGTTGTGGGAGGCAGCATGGGTTTAGTAGAAAGACTCTGACTTTGGAGTCATACAGACATAGGTTGGAATTGTAATTTGCCATTTACTAATTGTATGACCTGGGCCTCTTAAATAATAGTTACCTCATTTATAAGAGTGACTACTATATAACTTCTTCCATGCAGAATTGTTGTGAGAATTATAATGTTTATAAAATATCCTATCACATATTATGTACCCAAGAAATAAAATAATGCTCCAATATATTCGATTTTTCTCACATAATTCATCATCAGTAAGAAATGGCTTGCAATTTAAATAATAAACAATTCTCTGTCTCTCTCTTTTTTAAAGCCATCTTAAGCCTATTTTCATCAAACGTGCTTAAACAATTTGAGACAGGGTCCATCATTATAAATAACCACTGTCCCAGAACCTCACATCAGTAACTTCTATATAAAGGAGCAAACTGAGGTGAACCTAAGAACTCAAACTTCCGTACCAGGCCAAAATAAATAATCAGGGGAATTATGTGATCATAAAGAGAAAATTAGAATGAGGACAGGAAACAAATATAAGGATAAATGGGCTTTTTTTTTTTTAATGAAGCCATGAGTATGATCTATTTTGACAAATGATAGCATAGTTTCCATAAAGAGAAACCCTGCCTTAAGGACCTAGAACTCCGAGAGGTTGTGGTGTAGGACCCTGGACATAGCTCTTTTGGAGCCATAATTCTGTTCTTCACAACTTGGCATTCCTATGGCACCTGGTTCTTTGCACATAATTATTCCGTGTAGGCATATAATAAATAACCATTGATAAAATGAATTTTTTACACTTTGACAAAGTTTCATCCAGTATGATGGTTGTATTCATGCAATTATTATGTGAGTATGTCTTTATATGAATTAAATTTTGAAAAATAGATTCTAGCTTGGTCCCTTTAGTAATAAATATTATTTTTTACCATTATCTAGGAGCGCTTCTGGGATCAAAAAGATGTATTTAAGTACATCTTTATAAGGAAATGTACTTATATGTAAAATCAGTTTCTAAAAACAAAAAATTCCAGTTGAATTGGTCTTTATTTAAATTAATCAAAATGTTGAATAAAATAAAGAATTATTTTCCAATATTTTATTTTATTCATAAATTGTGTATTTTGTGAAAGTAAGCAATATACTTAAGATTTCAGTAATACATGAGCATAGTATTAGGTTAAATTCTTTTACATTGCTTTTAAAAAATTTTTAGGCTTTAAATTCTATGGTAACAGTTTCTTTCTATGGGGGGACAACTATAAATTTGTCTTTCCTTATATCAATGGTGGTGATTTAAAACTAAAAATTTGCAGTATAAAAATACTATGTTCCCATAAATATTTTAAGTTTTTTTTCACTGCTATCAAATAAATAAGATATTCTTTTCTGGACTTTAAAATAGTTAAATAGTTGAAATTCAATGAAGATTATATGCTATAAAGCAGATGTAACTTTTTAAAAATAAATTTTAGGTGATTAATATGTAGAACAATGTTTGCAGCCCTTTAATTCCATTAGTTTATTCCAGTTTTACTTAGCTATCTGGTTCTTTAAAAGAAAAACATCAAGTCTGACTGCCTTTTGTAAATTTGCATATATTAAAATGTAAATACAGAAAATAAGTAATTTTCTCTTTTGTTTTGTGAGGCTAGAAGATCCAGCTTAAAAAACGTATCTGACCTCTTTGTGATGGGAGGAGCTCTTGTTTTGGAATCTGCAGCGCTCTTGCACTGGCTAGAGAGGGAGGGTTATGGCCCTCTAGGAATGACTGGAATATCCATGGGAGGACATGTAAGCCTTTTCATTTCACCTGATATTTAATTGTGGTTATGTTTATAAGATCTGGGGAATCTAGTTACTTTAAAAATTCATTTTGGGTACAGAATTAATTTTACTTTTGGTGAAAGCAGAAATAGATTCTAAACTTACATTCCACTTATGAAGTGATGATATTTTTTGTATGATTTGTGTAAACATTGATTGTATTACTTACTCCACAGTTATATCTCAGGTATTGGATTATATTTTTTAAAAGTTGATTATAAAACTTAACTTTTCAAGTCTCAAATATGAATGCCTTATTTTGCTGTTAAATTGGTGAAGATAGCTAATGTGGAAAATACTTTTCATTTATCTCTTATCGCTATCCCCACTATCACCAACCTATTCTACCTTTGTCTTCTAGAGTATACTAAAATGGCCTCCTAATTGGTTTCTCTGCTCTAGTCTTTTCTCTCATTAATCTTTTTCCTAACAGTTTTTCTCTACCCTATAATTAGAGTGATCCTCCCAAATCTGATCTCTGCTCTCTCCTGCTTAAAACCTGCCAGAGGCTTGCTGTTGCACTGGCTCTAGCTATGCTAGGTGTTGGCCTCCTTCTAGTGCCCCCGCATTCCCTTCACCTAGTCAAGTAACAGCTTGCCCTTCAGGTTCCACTTTAGAGCTAACTTCCTATGAGAAGCTCTTCCTTACTCCCAGCCTTAAGCCAGACTATACTTCATCTCTCCTTAGTACTTATTTCACTGTACTATGACTACTTGTTCAGCAGTCTGTTTTCTCCATGAAGCAGTAGGTTCAGTGAGGGCCAGTAATATGCTCTGATTCATTACCTGGACATATTAGTCACTCAGTACATTAAAAAAAAAATACATATATATATAGTAGCAAAATATATATCATATACATATATATATATATATAGTTTTCTGTAAGTCATTTGAATTATAAAATTAAGTTGAAAAACTTACTTAAATTCAGAGCAACTATCAAAGAGTGAAACTGATAAAATTAGCTTCAAAAACTTACTCAAATTCAAAAAAACTACCAGACAGTGCAACTGAAGAGTGGAAAAGGATTTATATTCCTACCTAGTAATATTTCCATTGTTATGACCTATGTTCAGGTCTTCTAACTTGGCCTTCTTATCATTTTAGCTTCCTTGAATCACTTCTTCACTTCAATGCCACTCCTTTGTTGAGGCCTCTTTATTAATTCCTCGTTTTCTCCAGAACAAAGGGACCTCTAATCTGATCCTGATCAATCTTTCCAGCTCTTTCTGTCTCCCCAACCCTGTCGACCACATGTGCCCTATTGACCAGCCAAACTGAAGTATATTGGCTCCTCCTCCCCTACCAGCCAATTGCTTTCTATCTTGCCTTTGATCATACTGTCTTTTCTATATGGAAGAGAAGACCTTATCTTTCATTTTCCCTAAAAGACTCAGCCTTCTCTGATTCCTCTAGCCACAAATAAACATTTCCCTTCTCTAAACACACACGTTACATTATTTTATATCAGTTGTATAACCTACTTTGTAGTTCACCAAATTCTTGGCATCTTTCCGTCACCCTCAGAGGTCCGCGATTTTATAGTTGTGATATTGCTGTACTGAGCTAGTCACTCAGGTAATGAGTGTGCTTAGCGTGCTGCCCCGCATCGACACCTCAGCATGTTTGCTCTGTATTTGCCCAGTAGAAGTAGCTCTCTGTGAAGAGTCTTGAGGTTACTTAAAATTTTCTAATATATTTTATTGCTTTCTAAGGGGGAAGTTCTATGTCATTGTTTAATTTATGATTTGGGGAGTTTAAGAGGTTGTTAGACATTCTCATGAGTGTTTAGAGACTTTGTGTTCATCTCTTATCTCAACAACTACTATACAAACTACTACATTTATTAAATATTTTGCGTTTTAATGAATAGAAACTTTAAACAGCAGCTCTCTAACTGACTGTGTCAACATGTTACAGATGGCTTCCTTAGCGGTATCCAACTGGCCTAAGCCCATGCCATTGATTCCATGTCTGTCTTGGTCCACAGCATCTGGGGTCTTCACTACGGTAATTTAATTGCAATTAATACATACAGAGCTATATATAATTAAAAGTAATTTGGGGGGAGGGTTTCCAAAACCACCCCCAGGTTTGGTGATTCACTTAGAAGAAATCACAGGACTCACCAAATAGTTGTCCTCATGACGAAAACATATTACAGCAAAAGGATACAATGCAAAATCAGCAAAGGTAAAAGGCGCATGGGGCAAAGTTTAGAGGAAACCAGGCACAAGCTTTCAGTGGAGTCTCACAGGAGGTGTTTAATTCCTCCAGCAATGAGTTGTGACATTATATGTGAAGTGTTGTCCATCAGTGAAACTCTTTTGAGCCTAGGAGCCCAGGGTTTTATGAGAGTCACTCACTTAGGCACCCTCTGCCTAGCATGTACCAAAATTCCAGAAGGAAAGCAGGTGTTCAGCAGAAGTGACATTGTTTGTACAGGCAATTTAGGCAGAGTGACCCACTTTATCATTTAGGAAGTTTTATATCAGAGTAAAGAACTAGTCAAGATTCCAGACACTAGTTGAGGGCCAGTCTTACAAGCAGAACTTTCTAAAGATAGGAAATCTCAAGCCTGCTATGTTAACTCTTTTCTGCACAGTAATAATAATAAAATTATTGGACAAAATGCTTTATGGTGTGATTTGATCTAAATTTGATTCATTATTTCAGGGCGTGCTGAGTAAATCAATTAATTGGAGGGAGCTGGAAAAGCAGTATTATACACAGACAGTTTATGAGGAAGAAATTATTCACATGCTTGAATATTGTGGAGTAAGTATTGTTAATTTCTGCATCACACTGGGGAAAAAAGTTGTGTTTAAAGATTCAAATTTTTTAAAAATTGCAGATATTTTAAAAAGCAGTACTATTTTTTACTTTTTAAAATTCTTCATTTTAAGATAAAATAAAAGTACAGAAAATCATGCAAAGCAAATGAACGGTTTACTACATTTATTAAATCGCTAACGCATTTGTAATACATCAAGAATAGAACTTGACCACCCAACCCAGAAACTACTTCCATGTGTCCTAATCAAAAGGCCCTCCTCCCCTACTGTTAGTTATCATTATCCTGACTATTAGACCAATTACTTCCTTCTGTCTTTAAAGTAATTTTATTGTCCAAACCTGCATCCCTAGACACTACAGTTCTTTTATTTGATGTGTCTTTTAACCTATAAGTTCCCTTTGAGCCCTTTCTTTTCCTTATCATTTATATGTTGAAGAACTTGGGCTACTTACCTGTAGTTTCTCACAGTCTAGGTTTTTCTGATTGCATTGTCCTGGTACAGGTTAGCATGTTCCTCCTGCTGTATATTGCCTGCAAATGGGCAGCTAGGTCTGGAGACTTGATTAAACTCAGTTTTTATTTCTTTGGTAAGAGCATAGGAAGCATTTTATATTATACGATGTTTCTTTTTTTTCCTTTTATTCAGACAGATTCTTTCAAAATGGGGAAAGAGTTCGTGAAACGCTTCCCAAGCAGTGAAGACAAGCTAACTAACCTTAATCTGGTGTCTAGAACTTTAAATTTAGATATGATGGACCAAGTTATGTCCCCAAAACCTGCTGAGTGCCATAAATCTAGTAAAACATCTATCAGTGCCACATCAGAAGGACTCTTGTTGCAAGATACCTCTAAGATGGAGTGCTTCAATCAAACGCTTTCAACCAACAAAAGTAGTTATATGAGTTGCAATCCTCAGTCACACCACCTACTCAGTAAAGAACAAAGAAGAAACAATCTTCAGAAGGAATCTTTAATATTTATGAAAGGAGTCATGGATGAATGTACTCATGTAGCAAATTTTTCAGGTACTAATTTTTACATGAAATTGAGAATATTTGCTGATGTGTAAATATTTGTGAAATATTCTTGAGGATGGTTTACAAGATAATTTCATATTTTCAAGAGTATATTTATTTTTTGCTCCAGAATGTATTTTCCAAGGTAAGTCGGTTATTTAAATGTATCATATTTTATCCATGAAAATCTAAGACCATCTTATTAATTCATTTAAAAACATTGAATTTTTTAACTTCTTTAAAATATTCATCTTATTGTATTAGAGATATGATATTGTGGTATATTATAGTTGATTTTAATAATCTGAAAAGTTTTTGTTTGACAAATGTTTCACTTACTGCATTGTATGATGTATTTTATTTTCTAATACAATTAATAGTATTCATATAAAAATCTTAGAGCTTTTTAAAAGTATATGTGTTTCATTTTTAAAAATCCTATACCTAGTTCCAGTTGACCCAAGCCTCATTATAGTGGTGCAAGCCAAAGAAGATGCCTATATTCCACGAACAGGAGTTAGAAGTCTACAAGAAATTTGGCCTGGTTGTGAAATCCGATATCTAGAAGGGGGTCATATTAGTGCTTATCTTTTTAAACAAGGACTATTCAGGTAAGATGATTTGTCTAAGCATCTGTGTGTTTTTTTGCTTCAACAAATATAAAAGATTGGGTCTTTTTATTGTACATTTTAGTCCTCTTATTTCCTCCCTCCTTCCCTCACTTCTCACATCGTGGTACTCTTTCCTATCTTGTCCCTTTATTTTCTTTTTCTTCTGGAGAACTAGGAAATCGTATATAATAGGCATGCTTTCCTGTGTGGTTTTACCCTCTTTAAATATTAATGTCTAGGTATTTTAGGGTGGAGGGAGGGACAACAGGGTTTGCAAAACTTCCTGTGGTTCATCATGAGGTCTTCACTCCACTCTGATGTTTTTCTCTCAGAATGGCCTGAGCATCTGTGGATTAATCTAGCAGTGTTTTTCAGTAGCAAGTGAATATTAAACCTTAAATGAGAAGTGAAATATTGGTTTTAATATTAATAACCGTATATGACTCCAGTATTGGTTAGAACTTATAAAAACTTTTATGCTATAACTCTAGTTTTTTTAATATCCTGCATTATTTCTACTTTTATTCAAATTTGATGGTAAAAGGTATCATTGGCATATATTTATCATTAATGATTAAATAAATTAGATCACATAAAGTGCTTAGATCAGTGCCCTACGCATAAGTGTTCCAAAACTGCCAGCTGGATAGCTATATAATAGAAGAATTGTGTGTCTATATGTTTGACATGTTTTAGCTCTTTTTAGTCTAACAAATAATTCTTTGTATGTTATTACTTATTTAGTTCAACTTATAGACGTCACCTTTTTGAGAGACAGACTAATTCTTTAAGTCTGTAATGTCTTGAAGCACGTAGTAAACCTTTTTTTATAATATGATCTTTTAAAAGCTATCCACTCAGCATTTGAGTTATAACAGTCACCTTGTTAGTTGGTGAATCAGCAGACCTACCCAATACTCAAGTGACCTTCGGGCACAGCAAAACTAAAACAAAAAACAAACAAAAATTCTGAGTACTTAGCGCTGCTAGGATTGCTCCAGAAGAGTCTAAAGTTCTGTTAGGCTGCTTTAGTAAATCAGAATCAGATTTCTTTTACTCTGGTATATCTAAGTGGGAGTGTAGCTGAGAGGCATTAGGAAGAATAGATATAATCAAAGTCAGGTGTAAAAGTCAAAAATGCTAATTTGAAGGCTTCATTTGAGAAAGAGATGAATGTTAGTTATTACCATTTGCCAGGTACTAGAGCGATTGCTTCATATGTAATTGTCCCCTTTAAACAGAAATACGGGGAACAAAAAGATTAAATAACCTGCTCAGGTGGAGTCACTACTAAGCTATTTGGCCTCTCTTCGTCCCCACCAGTGACTTCAAAACCTAACAGAGTTTAGATGACACTGGGATAGTAGAATTTTAAAAAATTCAGTCTTTTCACTTACCAGATGTAAAACTAAAACAAGCCACTCCTTTATGTACTCTAATATTTTGTGTTGTTATTTAGAACTTATTGGTAATACAAGTGAGTAAGAGACTATTGAGATGATTTAAAAGGCACACGTATACCTCTCCTAACCCTCTTCATACCACGTACACAAGCCCAGATTACCACTTTAGACATCAGCAGATAAAAGAAATCCAGGTTCATTCTACCAGAGCAAGCACCCAGGACTAACTCTGGGGGAAAAAACTATCCAATGGACAGACACCTCAGGGCCCTCTCTCCCTCTCAGCTGCCCTCAAAACAAAATCTCTTTGTGTTTACACCAACACGCAAATGTCTGTCTGTGATTTGTTTCCCTTCTTATTGTTTGTTACATTTTACAAGGGACAAATTTTTGAGCCAAATGAATATAAGTGTGATGGAAAGCTATGTCTTCCAGACATATTGGAAATCTTAATCTGCTAGCAGGCTGCCAGTTTTAAAGATAATCTTAATATCTTTTTAAGGATGTGGGGAAATACTTAGTCAAACAAGTAGGATACAAAATTAATATGATCGCGTAGTAATGATTTATAGACATATGCATGTGAAAAAAAGCCCGGAGGAAATATATGAAAAGATTAATAGTAGATACCTTAGAGTGATGGGATTATGACTATTTTCCTTTCTATATTTTTGGATTTTCTGAATATTCTACAATGAAAATGTATTTTGCAATAGGAAAAAAACAAAGTAAGGTTTAAAAATAATATCTTATGGACCTGGGTCAGGTCAATTTGACTCTTCCGTCCCAATTAAAATATTAAAATACCTAGTGAAGTTAATGTAGGAAACTAAGCATTTAGATTTTCAGTTGCTAGGAACATGTTTTTTGCAAACAAAAAGCATCTCTATCATAATCTATGAAATAAATTGAATACTACATTTTGAAAAGTTATGAAAAGTTAATTTTCAACAAGTGACTAAATAAAAAGAAACTATTTCCTTTTTCTTTTATTTTATATATTATACATATATATATATATACATATTATATAAATTCTAGGGCACAAAAAAGTGCTTCACAGCAAAAGATGGTGCTTCTGAACCCATCATCAACCGGTTGGAAGCACGTTTGAGGTTTTCCGGTAGTGGTGAAGTTACATGGATCAAACACCCAGGCACCTGCCTCTTTCACAGCTGTTTGGAGAGGAGGTCAGGTTGCAAGGCACAGGTAATTTTGGAAATAACTTATAGGAAATGTACTGTCTGTCCCCCTTTTCTGCTAATTACTTGTAATTTTTCTTTCGTATTTAATTTTAGACGAGCCATCTATGATGCATTTGAACGCTTTCTCCATAAATATGCTAATTAGTTGGATCACTGTACGTAACCAGTGCGGCCATCATGTTTCTTACGAAGGGAGTTTCATCGTTTGATGATGTGAAGACCAAGCAGACAGCTCTGTAGATCAATTTAGTCTGGAATCCAGTGTCACAGATCAGTCAACTACAATCTTTAAATACCTTTCAATAACTTTAAACCAATATTTGGATGAAATAATGTAGAGGTATTTTGTTATTGTTTGTGGGAATCCCATATATTCGATATCTAGTCCGTTGTTACTATTTATGAAAACTTTAAATTTTTAATAATGAATAATTTATTAATTTAAAATAAATTTATTCATAGAAACCCTATTTGTTTTTAAAGAACTACTAAACTGAACTGTTTTTAATACATCAGCCTGTATTATAAATCCTTATATGATATTTCTACTATTGATTTGAGAAACATGTTTCTTTCTTTTATGGATCCATAGTGAATTTATAATCTTATTTTAACTTTAGTTTTCTGCCGTGGAAATACATTTAATGTGTAAAATCAGTTTTAACTTTGAATTCTAAAAAATCCTGATTGCTTCATACTTAAGTACTTTTAATAATTAAAATAAATGTGGGAATGCAGATGAGATGCATAAGACGTGGCTAAACTTCAAAGCTTTGCCAAATATTAGGTTAGAAAAAAATGCCACACATATTTCTCCTACTTACAAAGTTTCAATCCATGAAAAATGGAAATAATGAAAGACTTATTGCATTAATTGATAGATACTGTGTCTTAACATTTTCTTGTACATCTACTTTGGGTTTGCTAAATTAGGGCAAGTACTTAACAACTTTGGCTTTTTAATTCCAGAAGTTAATGGCCACAAATGTCCCATATAAACTTTGTTTTACAGAAAAGATATAATAACTACTGACTTTTTAAATTGCATGATTATATGGCTAGATTTGGTGCTTTGTTTTTATGTTAAACTCTCAAGCTGAGAGCAAAAATGTTTTCAAAAGTAGAAAATATTTTTGGGTATTGTGTCAAGGTTTGGGATAAACATATTTGAGTTTTATTTATTTGAAATCTGTGTTACCAATGGATTATTTTAAAATATGTATTCCTAGTCTAGTAAGGATATTTGAATTATAATGTACCTTTGTAGCCTTTTTAAAGGCTATTTTATTTGTCTCTCTAATGCCTCCACCACCTTAATTTTTAAAAACTATTAATGTGAAGTCATTGATAGCATACAAAGTCGTCAATTCTGTAAAACTCCTTTGGCATAACAAACCAACATAGTTACAGCCATTGGAGCTATAGCAATTTTACACGTTCAGACTATAATCTTTACTTTTCACACAAACTATGAAACGTAGTAAAGTTCTTCAACAAAAGACCCTTTAAAAATAAAGTTTATTGTCAACTGAGTTACAAGTAGTTTCCTATGTATGTAGTGAGGCAAATGATTGAATGCTTTCTGACCAATGACTTTAGTAAAACCAATACTTTATTTTTCTATAAATATTTCTTACTAAGCAATAATGTACTATGGTGTGTGACTTTCTATTTGTAAAAGAATGAAATTTCATTTTAATGAACTCTTAGGCATAACTAATTTTTCCCAAACAAATGTGAAAGAAGATATTTTAAAAATTTCATCTCTTAACCAAATGTTTTAAGAATATATCCATGCAAGTACTTAAATTGATTGGTTCAAAGTGCAAAATACTTTTTCTTAAAGTTTTTTTAATCCACTCCCTCCAAAATAGTGGCTTGAGCTTTAAAAAAAAATAGATAGTTGGATGGATGGATGGATGGAGACAACAAACATATTCAGAGAAGTGCTTCTGCCATTTTGAGGATTGGGTACAGAAATTCATTTAGGCCAGAGTTACAAACTGGCTGTTGAAACAGGCCAGCTTGGCCCATAGTTATTTTATTTGTGTGCATAATACTTCAAAATATTTTGAATTTGTAAAGTGTTTAGATTGGGCATGCATTCACCAGTTTGCCACAGTCCACTGGACTTTCTCTTGCACCAGACTACTTCACTATTTTGTGTTTCCTACCTAGCAGTGAAGACATCTGAGTTTGAGACCCCTGATTTAGATCTGTGGTTAGAAAAAGTTTCTGAATTTCATGATTTGCTGTTGTAATTACTATTAAATCATTTTAACATAGGCATTTTAGATTGTTTCTTATGAATGTAATCTTTTAATGTGGTGCTTTCTCTTGTAAAGAATATTGAATTGTTAAGACTAACGAAAATTTTTAAAATGATTTCCAAATATTTTATACTTCACAATAAAAATCTATTTTAAAAGTTAATTATTTTTATTTTCAAGAGGTATCATTCTAAATACAGAAAACACGTCACATTTGACTAATGTATCCAAACTTGAACTGAGTATGTGTTCCTCCTTAGTTATATTATGACCCAAACAAGGTAAGGCAGAAATAAGCAAGGGCGGCTCTAGCACAACAGTATTCAGTATTTACAACAAGGGCCAGATTTCCCCCAAATATGTATGATCTCAGGGAAGCCAGCACTCTGACAAACTAGTTATCTGAATGTTGTATAACTTACTATTGGGTATGTTTACATTTATACTAGTAAATGTACTGCAAACAATTAAAATCTAGAGATAAGAACTTAGCTATATAGGACTCAGCCGGACTGGGAAGGGGGGTTCTGGGCAGAGGCTGCTATAGAAACTGGGTTTAGAAATACTGTAAGGAAAGGTTATGGCAGATGAAACCAAGGGAAAAGAGGTATATTTTGACCATTTTGCAGGAGTAGAGGAATATTCTTATAGGCAGGAGCTTTGTGTTTCCTACCTAGCAGTGAAGACATCTGAGTTTGAGACCCCTGATTTAGATCTGTGGTTAGAAAAAGTTTCTGAATTTCATGATTTGCTGTTGTAATTACTATTAAATCATTTTAACATAGCCTAGGGAACCAATGATTGCATGAAGGACTTTGAAAACAGTTTTAACTAGAAAATGTTGGGCCAAAACCCCAAAAAGATTTTCGTTTGGACCAAGAGAACTAATGTGCAGATTCACCAGATTGTGTTAATTAAAAGAAAATGTAAACAATCATAAAAAGTCTAACCTGTGTATAAACCTGTGACTAACTGACATAAAACTGTTTTCGTATATACAGCACCTGGATAATTCCACAAAGAAATCAAGATGTTGTACCCTAGCACTTTGCTACCCAAAGTGTGCTCAGTAGATTGGCAGCATCCTCTGGGAGCTTATTAGAAATTCAGTCTCAGGTGCCATATCTAACTTACTGAGTCAGAATTTGCATTTGAATAAGATCTTCAAATGGTTCAAATATATATTATATTTTGAAAAACACCCTTCTAGAGTCTGGTTCTCAAATTAACCTGCACTGGAATCACCTGGAGCCTGGTTAAAACACCGATTTCTTGGGGCTGGTTTGGTGATGTGGTTAAATTCATGTGCTTTGCTTCAGTGGCCAGAGTTCACAGGTTCGGATCCCAGGCACAGACCTACATACCACTCATCAAGCCATGCTGTGGTGGTATCCCATATACAAAATAGAGGAAGATTGGCACAGATGTTAGCTCAGTGACATTCTCCCTCCAGCAAAAAGAGGAAGATTGGCAACAGATGTTAGCTCAGGGCCAATCTTCCTCACCAAAAAAACCAAAAAAATCCCCACTGATTTCTAGACCCTACTGCCCAAATTTTCTGATTCAATAAGGCTATGGCAGGGCTGGGGAATGTGTGTTTCTAACAAGTTTCCTAGGATGCTGATTCTGTCTGTCCAGGGATTACACTTTAGGAACCTAAGAGCCCTGGCTCTAATTGGATCGCAGGCCTGGCTGCACATTAGAATCACCTGGGGAGTTTTAAAAGCATAGCTAAAGACACCTCTCCCCAGAGATTCAGATTGCATTGGCTTGAGGTGGGTATTTTTAAACCTCCCCTGGTAATTCTAGTTTGCAGCCAGGCTTAAGAACCATGTGCTTTAAAGGACTCAAGGGAAAAGGAACAGCTGCTGAAGGAAAGGATGTAAAGTCATTAAATCAACATAGATTTTAGGAAAGAATTCCTGATATTCTGGGTGTTATCAGCACCCAAGAAGTATTAAAGTAGCCAAGCAGGCTTGTGTTCCTTTTGCTTCTATTTTCTTATGGGTAGATGTGTGTTAAAGCAGAATGAGATGGGGTGAATTTAGGCACTTGTATGCAGCAGAACTTCTTCAAATCTTCTGCTTCTTTAACTCATCTCTCCGACTGAAAGCAGAGACAAGTATGAGCAAAGAAGAATTACTAACCTCTTTGCTTTATTTTCTTCAACCATAAAGATTACATCTTTCCTTCTTAATCTCATGACATTGCTTTTAAAAATGCAGATATGATGGCTCTTTGAAAAGTTAAAGCATTTCTTAGCTTTCACTTCCAGAGCAGTTACTCCTCAAGAATTTTGGATCCATTTCAGTGACCAAAATATATGCCTTTATTATTGTATGTTTTAGAGACAATTGTTACCAACTCAAAGAACTTTGATCTATCTCCCTTGTCCTGTAGATGACATCTGACTTTAAGTCCTTACACTTGGGCAAAAGACAATTAACTGATTCTGCTCTCAGTTTTTACCCAAGCTCAACTATAAGCCTACAGCAGCAACTTCACCTGCTAAGCATTCTTCTCTCTCTGAACTAACTCCCCAAGACGAAACTCATACAAAAGGCCAATTGGCTAATTGATAGACAGTGACAACATGAAACGTGAATGTATTTTCTACTTGGAAATATAAATGTACATTATTTCACTGGCTTCCTTCTAGATATCACTTTATAGCAATGTATCTTAGATTGTAACGTGGGAGAAAATATATTAATTGGCAATCTGAGAGATGCATTGGAAAGCCCTTTTGAGTAATATAATCTACCTGAGAGGAGATATGTTTGCTGTCACTTGCACAACTGTACCATTAGGACTATGTGGTGTTTGCTGTTATTTCTACTTTAGGGTCATGTCTTTAATTCACTCTTTGGTATTTCCAAAATAGATGAACATTATGGATCCTGGTCTGGTAACTTTGCTCTGTGTCCTGACCGCTGCCAGGTCTCCAGGATTTCATATCAGAAAGTAGGCAGTCAAGTCCCTTCTGGGACCAAATTCTGGAGGAGACAGGAGGAAAAGACTGACCAGATACACATTTCTTTTTAAATGTATTTTTTTTAAAAAAGAACTGCACAAGTCCTGATTGTATTTCAAGAGGACAGAGACCATAATGATTATCATACTCCCAAACCAAACCTTGCAACCTCATAGCCAGGCACCAGATAGATGGATTTCCATATATTGCATTTAAGTCCACTCATTTCTTGATTCATTTATTCATTCAGGAGCCGGCCCAGTGGTAAGGTGATTAAGTTTGCACACTCCACTTCAGTGGTCTGGGGTTCACCAGTTTGGATCTCAGGTGTGGACCAATGCACCACTTATCAAGCCATGCTGTGGCAGGCGTCCCACATATGAAAAACAGAGGAAGAGGGGCATGGATGTTAGCTCAGGGCAAATGTTCCACAGCTAAAAAAAGAGGAGAATTGGTGGTAGATGTTAGCTCAAGGCTAATCTTCCTGTGGCACCAAGTAGTGGCCCTCGCTTGGTCCAGCAAGGAAGCCCCGCCTGCAAAGCACAGTCCACACAAGTACCTTAACACACCCCCAGCTGTGGCAAGCAACCATAATACCCCCACAGGTTCCAAGAGAGGGATGGGGCCAGAAACTCTGCTCCGGCTTCCCCCTAGCAGTAACAGGTGGGATCTGCAACCTAATAATGACACAAATGCCCTGAAAAAATATTAGGTCATGAAACACCATGAGAAACTGCAGCAACAATTCAGGCCAGAAGGAAAATGCAATCCCACAGAAACCAACCCTGAAGACGTAGCAATTTACAACCTAAATGACAGGGAATCCAAAATACTGTCATAAAGAAACTCAGTGACTTAAAAGAAAACACGGAAAGACAGTTCAAGGAGCTCAGCAATAAAATGAATCTCTTCACCACAGAGATTGAAATGATAAAAAATATCAAGCAGAAATTCTGGATATGAAAAACAATTAATAAAATACAAAATAATCTAGAAGCCTTAAGAAATAGAGCTGATGTTATGGAGGAAACAATTAGTGACTTAGAGGATAAAAATATAGACAATTCTACAGGTGGAGGAGAAGACAGAACTAAGATTTTTTAAAAATGAAGAAATCCTTCGCAAAATATCTGACTCGATTAGGAAAAGCAACATAAGGATTATAGGTATTCCAGAGGGAGAAGGGAGGGAGAAAGGAGCAGAGAGCTCATTCAAAGAAATAATAGCTGGAAACTTCCCAAACATGGGGATGGTTCTGTACTTACAAATACATGAAGCTAATAGATCGCTTAATTACATCAATGCTAAAAGACCTCCAAGGCATATAATAGTAAAAATGGCAAAAGTTGATGACAAAGAAAAAATATGAGGAGCAGCAAGGCAAAAGAAAATAAACTACAAAGGAAACCCCATCAGGCTTTCAGTGGATTTCTCAGCAGAAACCCTACAGGCTAGGAGAGAATGGAATGATATATTCAAAACACTGATAGACAAAAACTTTCAGCCAAAATACTCTGTCCAGTGAAACTTCCCTTCAGATGTGATGGAGAAGTAAAAGCTTTTCCCCTACAAGAAATAACTAAAGATGCCCTCACTGAGAACAAAAAGGCAAAGGTCTACAAAGCTCTGAGCAAGGAGATAAATAGACAGACATGATCAGAAACCTGCAAATTTCTACCAGAACAGGGAAGCAAAGACTCAATTACAACTTAAAAGATAAAGGGGAAGAAAGCATCAAAAGTAATGGTAAATACTTCAACTTAATCACAAACTCACAACATTAAAAACAGAACAACTTGTATCAGCAAGTACTCAGAAGGGGAGAGGAAAGGGAAGGAATCTGCTTAGGTTAATGAAAATAACAAGCCATGAGAAAATGGACTATCTCATCTACAAGATTTTCATACAATCCTCATGGTAACCACTAAACAAAAAATCAGAGCAGAGACACAATTCACAAAAGGAGAGAAAACTGAGAAAGGCCCCTAAGTAAACCACCAAAATGAACTGATAGAAACACATGGGATGAGAAACAAGGGAAATACAAAACAACCAGAAAATGAGAGAAAAAATGGCAGCATTAAGCCCTCATATATCAATAATCACTCTAAATGTAAATAGATTGAATTCTCCAATCAAAAGACACAGAGTGGCAGGATGGATTAAAAAACAAGACCCAAAAATATGCTGCCTCCAGCAAACACATCTCAGTTCTAAAGACAAACATAGGCTTAAAGGGAAGGTATGGAAGATGATACTCCAAGTTAATGGTGAACAAAAGAAAGCAGGTGTTGCCATACTTATATCAGACAAAACAGACTTCAAGATAAAAAAGACAATGAGAGACAAAGAGGGATAGTATATAATGATAAAAGGGACTTTCCATGAAGAGGACATAACACTTATTAATATGTATGCATCTAACACAGGGGCCTGAAGTACATAAAGCAATTATTAACAGACCTAAAAGGAGAGATTAACAGCAACATAATAATAGTAGAGGACCTCAACACCTCACTTACTTTAATGGACAGATCATCCAGACAAAAAGTCAACAAGGAAATAGTAGATTTAAATGAAAAACTTGATCAGATGGATTTAATAGATATATAGAGAGCACTCCATCCCAAAACAGTAGAATATACATTCTTCTCAATTACACATGCATCGTTCTCAAAGATAGACCATATGCTGGGAAACAAGACAAGCCTCAAAAAATTTAAGAAGGTTGAAATCATCTCAACCATATTTTCTAAACACAATGCTATGAAGCTAGAAATCAACCTCAAGAAAAAAGCGGGAAAGTCAGAAATATGTGGAGACTAAACAACATGCTATTGAACAACCATTGGATCAATGAAGAAATCAAAGAGGAAATTAAAAAATACCTGGAGACAAACGAAAATGAAAATACAACATATCAACTCTTATGGGATGTAGCAAAAGCAGTTATAAGAGGGAAGTTCATAGCAATACAGGCCCACATCAACAAAGAAAAATCTCAAATAAGTAATCTTAAAATGCACCTAATAGAGCTAGAAAAAGAAGACTAAAGCCCAAAGTCAGCAGAAGGAGGAAAATAATAAAAATCAGAGCAGAAATAAATGAAATAGAGGCTATAAAAAAACAGTGGAAAGAATTAATGAAACTATGAGCTGGTTCTTTGAGAAGATAAAGGTGACAAACCCTTAGTCAGTCTCACCAAGAAAAAAAGACACAAGCCTCAAATAAATAAAATTAGAAATGAAGGTGGGGGAATTACAACAGATACTGCAGAAATACAAAGGGATTATAAGAGAATACTATGAAAAGCTATATGCCCACAAATTGGGTAACCTAGAAGAAATGGATAAATTCTTAGAATCATACAACCTCCCAATACTGAATCAAGAAGAAATAGAGAATCTGAATAGACCAATCACAAGTAACGGGACTGAAACACTAATCGAAAACCTTGCAAACAACAAAAGTCCATGACCAGATGGCTTCTCTGGAGAATCCTACAAAACATTCAAAGAAGATTTAATACCTATCCTCCTCAAACTAGTCCAAAACATTGAAGAAAATAGAATGCTTCCTAACACATTCTATGAGGCCAACATTACCCTGGTACCAAAACCAGAAAAGGACAACACAAATAAGAAAAACTATAGGCCTATATTGCTGATGAACTTAGATGCAAAAATCCTCAACAAAATATTGGCAAACCAAATACAGCAATACATTAAAAGGATCGTACACCACGATCAAGTGGGATTTATTCCAGGGACGCAGGCATGGCTCAAAATCCATAAATCAATCAATGTGATACACCACATTAACAAAATGAGGAATAAGAATCACATAATCATCTCAATAGATGCAGAGAAATCATTTGACAAGATCCAACATTCATTTATGATAAAAACTCTCAAGAAAATGGGTTTAGAAGGAAAGTATCTCAACGTAATAAAGGCTATATACAACAAACCCATAGCCAATATCATACTTAATGGTGAAAAACTGAAAGCCATCCCTCTGAGAATAGGAGCAAGACAAGGTTGCCCAATTTCACCACTGCTATTCAACAAAGTACTGGAGGTTCTGGCCAGAGCAATTAGGCAAGAAAAAGAAATAAAGGAATCCAAATTAGAAAAGAAGAAGTTAAACTTTTGCTATTTTCAGATGACATGATTCTACATAGAGAAACCCTAAGGAATCCACCAGAAAACTATTAGAAATAATCAACAACTACAGCAAGGTTGCAGGGTACAAAATCAAGTTTTAAAAAATCAGTTGCGAATTTAGGGGACAAGCGGCGGAGCAAAATGGCGGGGTGAGCTGACCCAGGATTCTCTCCCCTCCAAAATACAACAAAGGATTGGAAAAACTGAATTTCAGAGAATAAATCTAATGCCAACACGTTAGAGACCTACAGTACCAAGAAGGTGGAAATCATAAACCTTGCAGATGGCCTCGGAGGCACTGGAACGGGTAGGAGAGAACAACGTCGCTCCCTCTGCTAGAGTCTGCGATCGCTGCTGTGTGGGTCCGGGAAGGAGTGGGGGAGGGGCCACACGACCTGGGGATCATCCAGGACTCCTGCCGCTGGTTCAGTGGAAACCTGCTGACGGGGGAAAGCTTCCATGTGCGGGGACCCCATAAACCCAGGGCCTCGGGAGACCAGAGAACAGAACTGATCTGAATCCAGATCGGTTCATGAGAATAGCAGCCCCTCCCTCCCGGCAAAGCCACTGGGCGCTGTCATCTTGCCTGAAGGCAGAGAGCTCAGAACACGTGGCTCTCGACCCCCATCTAGTGGTGACAGGCTGTAACTGCAACCAAGTTCTACCACCATGCAAAAAAACCGCTCCTCTACCATCCAGCAATTTATAAAAGCCCCAGATAAGAAGGAAAACAATAAAAACATAGAATTAAGTCCTGAGGACTTGGAATTAGGTAAACTAAGTGATAATGAGTTCAGAGCAGCTATAATCAAAAAACTCAATGAGGTAGAGAGAAAGATAGAGAAACAAGCCACTGAGTTCTGGAGTTACTTCACAAAAGAGATTGAAATCATAAAGAAGGGGGCTGGCCCCGTGGCTGAGTGGTTAAGTTTGCGTGCTCCGCTGCAGGCAGCCCAGTGTTTCGTTGGCTCAAATCCTGGGCGTGAACATGGCACTGTTCATCAAACCATGCTGAGGCAGTGTCCCACATGCCACAACTAGAAGGCCCCACAACGAAGAATATACAACTATGTACCAGGGGGCTTTGGGGAGAAAAAGGAAAAAATAAAATCTTTAAAAAAAAAAGAAACTAGGATCAAAAAAAAAAAAAAGAAGTCATAAAGAAGAATCAAAGAGAATTACTAGAGATGAAAAACACAATGAACCAGATAAAAAGGAATACAGATTCCCTTAATGCCTGTGTAGACACCATAGAAGAGTAAATTAACATAATTGAAGATAGACAGGCTGAATGGCTCCAGACAGAGGAAGAAAGAGAACTAAGAATTAAAAAAACGAGGAAAATCTCCGAGAGATAGTGGATTCAATGAGGAGTAAGAACTTAAGGATCATAGGAATTCCCGAGAACGTGGAAAAGGAAAATGGAGCAGTAAGTGTGCTTAACGAAATTATTGAAGAGAACTGCCCAAATCTAGGGATTGATGGAGAAATGTGTGTGGAGGAAGTTTTCAGATCTCCTAGATTTGTCAATGTAAAAAGACCTACTGCAAGGCACATAGTAGTACAATTGGCAAGAAGGAAAGATAAAGAAAGAATACTCAGGGAAGTAAGAAAAAAGAAGAGAATAACCTATAAAGGAGCCGCTACCAGACTTTCAGCGGATTTCTCTACAGAAACCTTACAAGCTAGGAGAGAATGGAGTGACATATTCAAAGCTTTAAAAGATAAAAATCTTCAGCCAAGAATACTCTATCCAGCAAGAATTTCCTTCAGATATGAGGGAGAAATTAAATCTTTTCCAGACAAACAAAAGTTAAGGGAATTTGTAACTAAAAGCCCTCCACTGCAAGAAATCCTCAAGAAGGCTCTCATACCTGAAAAAAGAAAAAAGGGAGAAAGGGGTCACAATCCACAGACTAGAGAGACCGATGGGTAGAACCAGAACAGGATAGGAAATATTCAACTATAGCATTAGGGTAAAGGTAAGAAAACTACCAAAGCAAGGATGATCTTATCACTCTAACTACAAATTCATAACACGAGTTGGAATAAGAAATGAAAATAATTATGTAGGAGGGGAAGAGCAAAGGGTCTAAATCAGTACTGGCCAAGTAAGTAAGAGACCACCAGAGAATAGACTATATTATACACGAGATTCTAAATACAAATTTCACGGTAGACACTAAAATAAAATACAGAACAGAGTCACAAATCATAAATAAGGAAAAATCTAAGAAACCCAGCATAAGAAATTGCAGTATTCAATGGGTAGGCTAAAGCACACAGGAAAAGAAACACAGGAAAACAAGATGATGAGCAACAGATTGACAGCATTAAGTCCACATGCATCAATAATCACTCTCAATGTGAACGGATTCAACTCTCCAATAAAAAGACACAGAGTGGCAAAATGGATTAAAGAACAAGATCCAACAATTTGTTGCCTCCAAGAAACACACCTCAGCCCCAAGGACAAAAACAGGCTCAGGGTGAAGGGGTGGAGAACAATACTTCAAGCTAATAGCAAGGAAAAAAAGGCAGGTGTTGCAATTCTTATATCAGACCAAGTGGATTTCAAAATAAGACAGGTAAAGAGAGACACAGAGGGACAATATATAATGATCAAAGGGACACCTCATCAAGAAGAAATAACGCTTATAAATATCTATGCACCCAACACAGGAGCACCAAGATTCATAAAGCAACTATTAACAGACCTAAAGGAAGATGTTAAAAACAACACAATAATAGTAGGGGACCTCAACACCCCACTCACATCAATGGACAGATCATCCAGAGAGAAAATCAACAAGGAAATGGTGGAGCTAAATGAAAAACTAAAACAATTGGACTTAATAGACATATATAGATCACTTCACCCTAAAACAGCTGAATACACATTCTTCTCAAGTGCACATGGAACATTCTCAAGGATAGACCATATGTTGGGAAACAAGGCAAGGCTCTACAAATTTAAAAAAATTGAAATAATAACAAGCATCTTCTCTGATCATAATGCTATAAGGCTAGAAATTAATTACAAGAAAAAAGCTGAGAAAGGCACAAAAATGTGGAGACTAAACAACACACTACTGAACAAGCAATGGATCATTGAAGAAATTAAAGAAGAAATCAAAAAATACCTGGAAACAAATGAAAATGATAGCATGCCATACCAACTCATATGGGATACAGCAAAACCTGTATTAAGAGGAAAATTCATCGCAATACAGGCACATCTTAACAAATAAGAAAAATCCCAAATAAGCAATCTTAAACTACACCTAACTGAACTAGAGAAAAAAGAACAAATAAAGCCCAAAGTCAGGAGAAGGAGAGAAATAATAAAAATCAGAGCAGAAATAAATACTATTGAAACAAAAAAGGCAGTAGAAAGGATCAATGAAACAAAGAGCTGGTTTTTTGAGAAGATAAATAAAATTGACAAACCCCTAACCAGACTTACAAAGAAAGAAAGGGAGAAAGCTCAAATAAACAAAATCAGAAATGAAAGGAGAAATAACAACAGACTCTGCAGAAATACAACGGATTATAAGAGAATACTACAAAAAAGTATATGCCAACAGAATGGATAACCTAGAGGAAATGGATAAATTCTTGGACTCCTACAATCTCCCAAAGCTCACTCAAGAAGAGGCAGACAATTTGAACAGACCAATCACAAGGAAAGAGATTGAAACAGCAATCAAAAACATCCCAAAGAATAAAACCCCAGGACCAGATGGCTCTCCTGGGGAATCCTACCAAACTTTCAGAGAGGATTTAATACCTATCCTTTTCAAGCTATTCCAAAAAATTAGGGAAGATGGAACACTTCCAAACACATTCTATGAGGCCAACATCACGCTGATACCAAAACCTGACAAGGACACCACGAAAAAAGAGAACTACAGGCCAATATCACTGATGAACATAGATGCAAAAATTCTAAACAAAATTTTGGCAACCAGAATTCAGCAATTCATCAAAAGGATCATACATTATGATCAGGTGGGATTCATACCAGGGACACAGGGATGGTTCAACATCCACAAATCAATCAACGTGATACACCACATCAACAAACTGAGGAATAAATACCACATGATCATCTCAATAGATGCAGAGAAGGCATTTGACAAGATCCAACAGCCATTTACGATAAAAACTCTGAACAAAATGGGCATAGAAGGAAACTACCTCAACATAATAAAGGCCATATATGACAAACCCATAGCCATCATACTCAATGGGCAAAAACTGAACGCCATCCCCCTGAAAACAGGAAGGAGACAAGGATGCCCTCTATCACCACTGTTATTTAACATAGTACTGGAGGTCCTGGACAGAGCAATCAGGCAAGAAAAAGGAATAAAAGGAATCCAAATAGGGAGGGAAGAAGTGAAACTCTCGCTGTTTGCAGATGACATGATCTTATATATAGAAAACCCCAAAGAATCCATTGGAAAACTCTTAGAAGTAATCAACAACTACAGGAAAGTTGCAGGGTACAAAATCAATTTGCATAAATCAGTAGCATTTCTATACTCCAATAACAAACTAACAGAAAAAGAACTCAAGAACACAATACCATTCACAATCGCAACAAAAAGAATAAAATACCTTGGGGTAAATTTAACTAAGGAAGTGAAGGACCTATATAATGAAAATTATGAGGCCTTTCTGAGATAATTGGATGACGACATAAGGAGATGGAAAGATATTCCACGTACATGGATTGGAAGAATAAACACAGTTAAAATGTCCGTTCTACCTAAAGCAATCTACAGATTCAATGACATCCCAATCAGAATCCCAATGACATTCTTTACAGAATTAGAACAAAGAATCCTAAAATTCATATGGGGCAACGAAAGACCCCGAATTTCTAAAGCAATCCTGAGAAAAAAGAACAAAACAGGAGGCATCACAATCCCTGACTTCAAAATATACTACAAAGCTACAGTAATCAAAACAGCATGGAACTGGTACAAAAACAGGTGCACAGATCAATGGAACAGAATTGAAAGCCCAGAAATAAAACCACACATCTATGGACAGCTTATCTTTGACAAAGGAGCTGAGGGCATACAATGGAGAAAAGAAAGTCCTTTCAACAAATGGTGCTGGGAAAACTGGACAGCCACATGTAAAAGAATGAAAATTGACCATTCTTTTTCACCATTCACCAAAATAAACTCAAAATGGATCAAAGACCTAAAGATGAGACCTGAAACCGTAAGGCTTCTAGAAGAAAAAGTAGGCAGTACACTCTTTGACATCAGTATTAAAAGGATCTTTTCGGACACCATGCCTTCTCAGAGAAGGGAAACAATAGAAAGAATAAACAAATGGGACTTCATCAGACTAAAGAGCTTCTTCAAGGCAAATGAAAACAGGATTGAAACAAAAAAACAACCCACTAACTGGGAAAAAATATTTGCAAGTCATATATCTGACAAAGGCTTAATATCCATAATATATAAAGAACTCTCACAACTCAACAACAAAAAATCAAACAACCCAATCAAAAAATGGGCTGGAGACATGAACAGACATTTCTCCAAAAAAGATATACGGATGGCCAAAAGGCACATGAAAAGATGCTCATCATCGCTGATCATCAGGGAAATGCAAATCAAAACTACACTAAGATATCACCTTACACCCATTAGAATGACAAAAATATCTAAAACTAATAGTAGCAAATGTTGGAGAGGTTGTGGAGAAAAAGGAACCCTCATACACTGCTGGTGGGAATGCAAACTGGTGCAGCCACTATGGAAAACAGTATGGCGATGCCTCAAAAAATTAAAAATAGAACTACCATATGATCCAGCCATCCCACTACTGGATATTTATCCAAAGAGCTTGAAGTCAGCAATCCCAAAAGTCCTATGTACCCCAATGTTCATTGCAGCATTATTTACAATAGCCAAGACATGGAAGCAACCTAAGTGTCCATCAACAGACGAATGGATAAAGAAGATGTGGTACGTATATACAACGGAATACTACTCAGCTGCAAAACAGAACAAAATCATTCCATTTGCAATAACATGGATGGACCTTGAGGGAATTATGTTAAGTGAATATTGTATAAGAATATACAATGGAGAAAGGAAAGTCTCTTCAATAAATGGTGTTGGGAAAACTGGACAGCCATTATCTTGCACCATACACAAAAATTAACTCAAAATGGATTAAAGACTTGAATGTAAGACCTGAAACCATAAAACTCCTAGAAGAAAATATAGGCACTGGTCTCAGCAACATCTTTTAGAATACCATGTCTAGGGCTGGCCCCCTGGCCGAGTGGTTAAGTTCTCGCACTCCACTTTGGCGGCCCAGGGTTTTGCAAGTTCGGATCCTGGGCGTGGACAGAGCACCATTCATCAGCCATGCTGAGGCAGCATCCCACATAGCACCACCAGAGACACTCACAACTACAATATACAACTATGTACTGGGGGGGCTTTGGGGAGAAGAAGAAGAAGAAAAAAAAAGATTGGCAACAGTTGTTAGCTCAGGTGCTAATCTCAACAACAACAACAAAAGAATACCATGTCTTCTCAGGCAAGGAAAACAAAAGAAAAAGTTAACAAATGGGATTACATCACACTAAAAAAAGCTTCTGGAAAGCAAAGGAAACCATGAACAACATGAAAAGACAACACACCAATTGGGAGAAAATATTTGCAAATCATTTATCAGACAAGGGGTTTATCTCCAAAATACATAAAGAGCTCATACAACTCAACAAAAAAACCCCAAACAATCCAATAAAAAAATGGGCAGATGATATGAACAGAAATTTTTCCAAAGAAGAAATACAGATGGCCAATAGACACATGAAACGATGTTCAACACTACTAATTATTAGGGAAACACAAATCAAAACTACGAGGTATCACCTTACACCAGTGAGAATGGCTGTAATCACCAAGACAAAAAACAACAAATGTTAGAGAGGATGTGAAGAAAAGGGAATGCTCATACACCACTGGTGGGAATGCAACCTGGTGCAGTCACTATGGAAAACAGTATGAAGATTTCTCAAAAAATTAAAAATAGAAATACCATACAATCCAACTATCCCACTACTGGGTATTTACCCAAAATACTTAAAATCAATGATCCAAAGAGATTTATGCACCCCTGTGTTCACTGCAGCATTATTCACAATAGCCAAGAAGTGGAAGGAACCCAAGTGCCCTTCTACAGATGAATTGGTAAAGAAGATGTGGTATATATACACAACGGAATACTACTCAGCCATAAAAAAGGAAAAAATCATCCCATTTGCAACAACATGGATGGACCTTGAGGGTATGATGTTAAGTGAAATAAGCCAGACAGAGAAAGAGAAATACTGCATGATTTCACTCATATGTGGAAGATAACAAATACATGGATCAAGAGAACAGATTACTGGTTACCAGAAAGGAAGGGGGTTTGGGGCTAGACACAAGGGGTGAAAGTGCACATTTATATAGTGACTGACAAATAATAATGTACACCTGAAATTTCACGATATTATAAACTATTATGACCTCAATAAAAGAAAATATTTAAAAATGGAAAAAATTAATAATGTAATATGTACACAAATTAAATCACATTACAACTACAGCTAACACACAGAACATGATATGCATCTAGCACACTTCTTAGCACTTTACACTTTACATTTACCCTTCACAACAATCCCTATGACCGGAAACAATTCTAAATGGGACTCAAAGCCAGGCAGTCTATCTCCACAGACTATGTTCTTACCACTGTGCTATACTCACTTTTTTTTTTGAGGAAGATCAGCCCTGAGCTGACATCTGCCGCCAATCTTCTTCTTTATTGCTGAGGAAGTCTAGTCCTGAGCTAACCTCTGTGCCCATCCTCCTCCACTTTATATGTGGAATGCCTGCCACAGCATGGCTTGACAAGCGGTGTGTAGGTCCACACCCAGGATCTGAACCAGTGAACCCTGGGCCACTGAAGAGGAGTACACAAACTCAACCGCTATGCCACCAGGATGGCCCCTGCACTCACCTTTCCAATCAAAAGGCAGCAGTCCCATAAGGTTTCCTCTACCTTACCATCTTTCCCTAATAACAGTCCTCTTTAAATGTAGCTTTTCCATAATCTTAGCTGATTCTTCTGCTATTTACCTTCATAATTCTAAATAATGTGCTTATTTTTGACATCAATTGTAGACACTGATTTTGCTATTGTATTTGAGAATATATCCCTTGTACACCACAAACTACATTTTCCCTCATCATTAGGATGAATTCTATCACAGTTTTTGTTAAATGCATATATAACATTTACATTACTATGACTACATAAATACTGTTCACTGCAAAGCTAAGTATATTCTATTACAATTCCTTTCTTGAATAACTTAGTTTTCCTGTAGTTCATTGCTTTAATTGGTTTCCTGTGCACCTAAAATTCCCCTTTTTCCAAATGCTGTAAAGAGATCAGCCAAGCAGCATAAGAATGTTTTTTTCCAGGTTTTCAAATAACGTATCAGTCCCATTTTAACCCTGGAGAGCCACCTCTCTCAATTCTCTCCCAATCTTCTTTCCTCTAGTACTAACAGTACTAGGACTTCTTATAGCCTTCTATTGCGTTGAATCCTTGTCTTCTGATTCCTCTGATTTCTTTTTTCTTTTTCGGTTTTCTTCTTAGTTTGGAAGCAGTACATCCTCTGGTAGCCTCTGAGGAAAGAGTGATGAGAGGTTTTGAAACTTGCATATCTGAAACTTCTTTATTCTCTTCTCACTTTTACTTGATAGTTCGGTGGAGGACTGACCTGCAGGGTGAACAGATATCCCTCAGGATTTGGGGCATTTCTCCACCATCTTTTAGCATTCAAAGTTGCAGTTAAAAACTCTATGTCTTTTTAGTTCCAGTGTTTTGGCATATGACTTGTTTTTCTTTCTCTTTTAAGACCTTTTTAACTTTCATGTCCTGAAATCTCATGATGATATGCTTTCATGTCTTCCTTCTTTTAATTATGAGATAATTCAAACATATAGAAAACAACATAATGAAACCCATGTACCCATTACTGAGATTAAACAGGTGTTAAATCTTTGCCATAGTCCTTCAGATATCTTTTTTTAAAAAGAAATGACGAAGATATATAGGCCCCAATTAACAAAATAACCACCTATATAAAAAAGAAACTATAGGAAATGCAAGAACAAGCAGCTAGAAACACACTAACAGAAGACTTTAACAACCCACTCTCAGTACGAGATGGGTCACAGGACAAAAATTAAATAAGAGTACACAACAGCACTGTCCAAGAGAACTTTCTACAATGATGGAAAGGTACTACATCTGCTGTTTCCAACAGAGTAGTCACTAGCCACATGTGGCTACAGGCAGGCGAAATGAGGCTATCATAACTGAGGAAGTGAATTTTTTATTTTATTTAATCAAATTTAACTTTTAAAAAATTTATTTTAAATAGCCACATATAACTAGTACCTATTGTATTAGACAGCACATATATTAAAAAATCTAAATGACACAATAAGATAGATCTTTTGCATATATATCAAGTATTAGGCTCTAACAACAGAGCATAACTTTTCTCAAGGGCACATGAAACATTTCCAAAAGTCATACACTAGGGCACAAAGGAAAATCAGTATGTTTCATAAGGAAGACATATTCTAAACAACACTTTCTCATCACATACAATAAAACCAGAATTTAAAAATAAAACCAATTACTACAAAACTACAGTAATCAAAACAGTGTGGTGCTGAAATAAAGACAGACATCTAGAACAAGGGACTAGAAGAGGAGGCCCAGACTATTCAATGAAGAAAGGACAGTCTTTTCAACAAATGGCACTGGAAGAACTGGATGTCCACATGCAAAAGAATCAAGTTAAATCCTTACTTTACACCACATACAGAAAATTAACTCAAAATGGATCAAAAACCTAAATGTAAGAGCTGAAACTATAAAATTCTTAGAAGAAAACACAGGGGAAAGTCTTCAGGACATTGGATTTGGCAACCATTTCTTGGATATGACACCGCACAGGCAACAAAAGAACAACTGGACATAATCAAATTTAAAAACTTTGGGGCAGGAAAAGGCAACCACAGAATAGGAAAAAATATTTACAAATCATATATCTGATAAGGGATTAATATTCAGAATATTTATAAAGAATTTCTACAACTCAACAACAACAAAACAACTAAATTAAAAAATGAGCAAAGGACTAGAATAAACATTTCTCCAAAGAAGATATGCAAATGGCCAATAAGTACATGAAAATATCACTAGGGAAACGCAAGTCAAAACAACAATGAGATACCACTTCACAACCATTAGGATGGCTATTAACCAAAAAGGGAAAATAACAACTGTTGGCAAGGATGTGAAGAAACTAGAACCCTTGTGTGTTGATGGTATGAAAATGGCGCGGCCACTGTGGAAGACAGCACGGCAATTCCTCAAAAAATTAAACATAGAATTACCATACGATCTAGCAATTTCACAGCTAAGTATCTACCCAATACAACTGAAAGCAGGAACTCAAACAGATACTTATACATAAATGTTCATAGTAGCATTATTCACAGTAACCAAAAGGTGGAAACAACCCAAATGTCCATTGACAGATGAATGGATAAACAAAACATGGTACATACATAAAATGGAATATTATAGACTTAAAAAAAAATAAAATTCTGAGTCAGCCCTGATAGCCTAGAGGCTAAAATTTGGTGCACTCTCCTTCAGTGGCCCAGGTTTGGTTCCTCAGCATGGAACCATACCACTTGTCTGTCAGTAGCCATGCTGTGGCAGTGGCTCACATAGAAGAATATACACAACTATGTATTAAGGCTTTGCAGAGTGAAAAAGGAGGAAGACTGGCCTCAGATATTAGCTTAGGGTGAATCTTCGCCTGCAAAAAAGAAATAAAATTCTGATACACGCTACAACATGGATCAACCCTGGAAAAAATTAAGCTAAGTGAAATAAGCTTAATGGGACATAAAAGGACAAATAATGTCTTATTCCACTTATACAAGGTACATAGAGACGTCAAATTCAAAGACAGAAAGTAGAATATTGGTTGCCAGCGGCTGGGAGGAGGGGAGAATGGGAAGTTATTGATTGATAGGTATAGAGTTTCAGTCTGAGAAGATTAAAAATTTCTGGAGACAGATGGTGGTGATGGTTTCACAGCATGAATGTACTTAATGCCACTAAACTATACATTTAAAAAAGATTAAAATGGCAAATTTTATCACAATAATAATAAATAAAAAAAAAAAAAGAGTGACTGGGGAGGGGCCAGGATGTGAAGATAACAACTATAAGCTTCTCTGGGAAGATATGCTAGAAATACCAGCCGTGGCTTTTCTAGGAAAAGGCCTCCATTTCCTGGAAGGGGAAATGGTTTCAAATTAGGTTTTGTTTGTTTGATGGTAAACACTAAAGTCTGTCTATATATTGATGAGAACGATCCAGGAGAGAGGAAGAGACTGTTGATTCAGTAAAGGGATAACAGAACAAATTTCTACACTAGGAAGGAAGAATTTCAAATCATATTGTAAAACCAAAAGATTTCAAAACTGACTATTTTTAATCTGTCTGATTGATAACTTTATGTTGTTTGAACACCATTAATCAAGAAAATAGAAGTATTTTGATTATTTTATTGTTGAATTATCAGTCTTGGAATTATATACATATATTTTTTGTTGTTTTTTTGAGGAAGATTAGGCCTGAACTAACTGCTGCCAATCCTCCTCTTTTTGCTGAGGAAGACTTGCCCTGAGCTAACATCTGTGCCCATCTTCCTGTACTTTATATGTGGGATGCCTACCACAGCATGGCTTGCCAAGTGGTGCCATGTCCGCACCTGGGACCCGAACCAGCGAACCCCGGGCTGCCAAGAATCAGACCGTGCGCACTTAACCGCTGTGCCACCAGGCCGGTCCCTGGAATTCTATTTTAAAAATCAGGCATTAAGGGGCTGGCCCCGTGGCCGAGCGGTTAAGTTCGCGCACTCTGCTGCAGGCGGCCCAGTGTTTCGTCGGTTCGAATCCTGGGCGCGGACATGGCACTGCTCATCAGACCACGCTGAGGCAGCGTCCCACATGCCACAACTAGAGGAACCCACAACGAAGAATGCACAACTATGTACCAGGGGGGCTTTGGGGAGAAAAAGGAAAAAATAAAATCTTTAAAAAAAAAAAAAAAATCAGGCATTAAATGTTCTAGGCAGCTTATTTTCTTAAGACAAAAATGTCAACAACATAACACACAGCCTTCTATGAAGTATCTATTTTTCCAAGTGTCCAATTACAGTACAGTAGTGTCCTATATTTCATAGTAAATCTCCAACCTTTTACCCAGGCTACTGTCCTTAGACAAAGTTCTCAAATTAAGAACATAATCTAATCATACACACTTAAAGAGATACTCTAAAACATGGTATGCTTTCACCCTATATTTTTTTCTCAAATTGACTAATGACTTATATCTGATCTTCTTATATTTCTTACTTAGATTTAACTGACAAATGGTTTAAATCTTAAAACTTTAATTGTTCAAAACAATTTTTTAAAAAATTTTTCCTTCTTCTCCCCAAAGCCCCCCAGTACATAGTTGTATATCTTAGTTGGGGGTCATTCTAGTTGTGGCACATGGGACGCTGCCTCAGCATTGCTTGATGAACAGTGCCGGGTCCACTCCCAGGATTGGAATCAGTGAAACCCCAGGCTGCCGAAGCAGAGCGTGCGAACTTACCCACTTGGCCATGGGGCCAGGCCCTCAAAACAATTTTTAAAAGAAAATTTTTAAAAGAAAAGAAAATTTTTAAAAATGGGTTTTTCTTTTTTTTTTAAATGAGTTTTTCTTTTATCATCCAACAAAAATGGCTAAGAAATTTCCCTCAAGATTTCCTAAGCTCTTTGAGAAAACAGTAAAACATGAAAATTTCAGGTGAAAAAGTAAGGAGAGTCTATCAGTAAATAAATAACCAAGAAACAGGAGATAATGGAAAGTGTCCAGAGACTCATATATTTACTCCTGTATCATTCATTCCCGTTAAACTCCAGGTGCTGAAAGACAAATAATAGATTGATGTTAATTCCATTATAAAAAAATAATTTTGTAATTAAACAGTTTTGTGAGTCACTAGAAAAGGTATTTTTAGCTACTATTTTTATTTTTTTAATTTATTTTTTTGGTGAGTAAGATTGGCCCTGAGCTAACACCTGTTGCCAACCCTCCTATTTTTGTTTGAAGAAGAGTGGCCCTGAGCTAACATCTGTGCCCATTATCCTTTATTTTATATGTGGGATGCCATTCTAGCATGGCTTGATGAGTGGTGTAGGTCCATGCCTGGGATCCAAATCCGCAAACACGGGCCACCAAACTGGAGTGTGCTGAACTTAACCACTATGTCACCAGGCTGGCCCAGTGACTGTTTCTAAATGGACAAAATTTATATGGTTTTGAATGACTTATGAACAGTGCCCAATTGCCAAGTTTTAAATGATTCAGCTGCTGAAGAACATGATCTGCATATTCCCTTGATCAGAGATGTTGTATTCAGTTAGCAATAATGAAGAGCAATGGCACAAAGAGAACAAATTATTCTTACTTGCAATGTTTTTTGGTATTTCCATTTGGAGGTGGGTCTATATGAATTCACCTTACCAAAAATGAGGGTAGAACTTAGATTCAAAACCACTTAGCAGGGTCTAGAAATCTTTATCATTTTATTATTAGTTTTATCTTTATGCTGATATGTAAAGATATCCAAGAGTTTTTCATTGAAATAATACAGATTATGCAAAGAAAAAAGGATATATAAATACGCATAGAAAAAACTGGAAGGATATAGAGGAAAAGGAACTATGACTATTTCTGGGGAGTGAGAAGAGAAGGGAAAACAACTTAAACTTTTCAATGACTGACCTTTATTGTTTAAAAATGTTACCAAAGCATGTATTATTTCAAACAAACATAAAACAAATGCAGTCATTTTTGTCCTTTTCTTTGAGATTAATGACATAATAAATTTCTAGGAGTGGGATTATCCAGCTAAAATACCTAAATATTTCTATGGCTCTTATACGCTGTGCCAAACTGGAATAGATACCTTGAACACTGCAGATGCAGCACAATTTCAAGTGCTTATTATTTCAGCATACAGTCTGGAATTCTGATCATCATTTCTCCTATAAAAATGTGGCAAAGGAGCCAGCCCTGATGACCTAGTGGTTAAAGTTTGGCATGCTCCACTTTGGCAGCCCGGGTTTGGTTCCTGGGAGCAGAACCACACCACTCGTCTGTCACTAGCTATGCTGTGACAGCAGTGCACGTACAAGAACTAGAAGAATTTACAACTATACACAACTATGTACTGGGGCTTTTGGGGGGGAAAAGGAGGAAGATTGGCAACAGATGTTAGCTTAAGGCAAATCTTCACCTACAAAAGAAAAAAGAAAAAAACAGTGGCAAAGTCCTTCCACAATATAGCTGATCTGCCCTGTTTTCAGCCACCTATCATCTATAAAGGTGAAACTCAGATGTATTGGAAAATGTACAAAATAGAGAAATAAACTGATGCATTAGCTTTTTTTTACATTTATGTTTATTGAAGTAAGATTGGTTTATAACATTATATAAATTTCAGGTGTACATCATTATACTTCCATTCTGTGTAGACTACATCATGTTCACCACCCAAAGATTAATTATCAACCATCACCATACCCATATGACCAGTTACACCTTTCACCTTCGTCCCCCTCTCCCCTTTGGAACCACCAATCTAAACTCTGTATCTATGTGTTTCTTTGTTTGTTGTCATTATTCTTCTTTTTAACTTTAGTTTATGAGTGAGATCACATAGTATTTGACTTTCTTCATCTGACTGATGTTGCTTAGCATAATACCCTCAAGGTCTATCCATGTTTTCGCAAATGGCCAGATTTCAACTTTTTTCATAGCTGAGTACTGTTGCATTGTGTCCATACAACACATCTTTATCCATTCATCCCTTGATGGGCACTTAGGTTGCTTCCAAGTCTTGGCTATTGTGAATAATGCTGTGATGAACATAGGGGTGCATGTATCTTCATGCATTCATGTTTTCATGTTCTTTGGATAAATACCCAGCAGTGGCATAGCTGGATCGTATGGTACTTCTGTTCTTAAGTTTTTGAGAAATCTCCATATTGTTTTCCATAGTGGCTGCACCAGTTTGCACTCCCACCAGCACTGTATGAGGGTTCCTTTTCTCCACATCCTATCCAACACTTGTTATTTCTTGTCTTGTTGATTATAGCCATTCTGATGGGAGTGAGGTGATATCTCATTAATTTTGATCTGCATTTCCCTAATAACTAGTGATGCTGAACTTCTTTTCATGTGCCTGTTGGCCATCTGTCTATCTTCTTTGGAAAAATGTCTGTTCAGATCTTTTGCCTATTTTTTAATTGGGTTGCTGGGGTTTTTTTTGTTGTTGAGATGTATGAGTTCTTTATATACTTTGGACATTAACCCCTTATCACATATATGGTTTGCAAATATCTTCTCCCAATTGTTAGGTTGTCTTTTCATTTTATTGATGGTTTCCCTTGCTGTGCAGAAGCTTTGTAGTTTGATGTAACCCCATTTGTTTATTTTTTCTTTTGTTTTCCTTGCCCACTCAGACATGGTACTTAAAAATATGATGCTAAGGTGGGGCTGGCTCTGTGGCCGAGTGGTTAAGTTCACGCACTCCACTGCGGTGGCCCAGGGTTCGGATCCTGGGCGTGGACATGGCACCGCTCGCCAGGCCACGTTGAGGCAGCGTCCCACATCCCACAGCTAGAAGGATCTGCAACTAAGATATACAGTTGTGTACGGGGAGGGGTTGGGAAGATAAAGCAGAAAAAAAAAATATGATGCTAAGGGGCCGGCCCAGTAGCGCAGCAGTTAAGTGCACACGTTCTGCTTAGGTGGCCCTGGTTCGCCAGTTTGATTCTGGGTGCAGACATGGAACTGCTTGGCATGCCATGCTGTGGTAGGCGTCCCACATATAAAGTAGAGGAAGATGGTCATGGATGTTAACTCAGGGCCAGTCTTCCTCAGAGAAAAGAGGAGGATTGCCAGCAGTTAGCTCAGGGCTGATCTTCCTCAAAAAAAAAAAAAAAAATGATGCTAAGACTGACATTGAAGAGTGTACTGCCTATGTTTTCTTCTAGAAGTTTTATGGTTTCAGGTCTTACATTCAAGTCTGTAATCCATTTTGAGTTAATTTTTGTGTATGGAGTAAGATAATAGTCCATTTTCATTCTTTTGCATGTGGTTATCCAGTTTTCCCAACACTATTATTGAAAAGACTTTCCTTTCTCAACTGTATGTTTTTGGCTCCCTTGTCAAAAATTAATTGTCCACAGATGTGTGGGTTTATTTCTGGGTTCTCAATTCTGTTACATTGATCTGTGTGTCTGTTTTTGTGCCAGTACCATGCTGTTTGGGTTACTAGAGCTTTGTAGTATATTTTGAAATCAGGGAGTGTGATACCTGCAGCTTTGTTCTTTTTTCTCAGGATTCCTTTGGATATTGGGGTCTTTTGTTGTTCCATATAAATTTTAGGATTTTTTGTGAAAAATGCCATTGGAACTTTGATAGGGATTGCATTGAATCTGTAGATTGCTTTAGGAAGTATGGACATTATACCTATGTTAATTCCTCCAATCCAAGGGCATAGAATATCTTTCCACTTCTTTGTGTCTTTTTCAATTTCTTTCAACAATGTTTTATAGTTTTCAGCATACAGGTGTTTCACTCCTTTGGTTAAATTTATTGCTGGTATTTTATTCTTTTTATTGCAAATGTAAATGGGATTGTATTCTTAATTTCTCTTTCTGCTACTTTGCTGTCAGTGCATAGAAAAGCAACTGATTTTGTATGCTGATTTTGTATCCTGCAACTTTATTGTATACACTTATTATTTCAAAAAGGTTTTTGGTGGATTCTTGAGGGTTTTCTATATATAAAATCACGCCATCTGCAAATAGCAACAGTTTCACTAAACTGATGTACTAGTTTTTAAAAGCTTCCCTAAAACCATGACACACCTATAGATAGTTTAAAATAAAAAAAGTAAACTGAAGAATTGGTTGTATAATATTACATAATATTAAGAAAAACCTTAGGAAAAAAGATCTATGTTTACAAAGCAGAACGTTATGACCCTGAGAATGTTCTTTGTACTGCCAAGGAATTGAAAGAGTTTTGAGACTTGCAAATGACGTTGATAAAAGAGCAATACTGAACTAGGTGAAGGGGACGGCTCATTAGCTAAGGGATAAATACTAATCATCAGCAAATAAATTCCTTGTATAAGTAAATAGAAAACAAAACTGATGATGGCGATAATTGCACAGGTAAAATATACATGGAGGAAGAATCACATTTTCTTGATAATATTTTTAGTGCAAATCAACCAGGAAATACCAGATTTTATAGAATTAACTAATTAACATAAAATAAAATCAAATGTAGCTAAAGTGATATTGATTAAAAATTTCCAAGTGTGCCACAACTAGAAGGACCCACAACTAAAACATACAACTATGTACTGGGGGGATCTGGGGAGAGAAGAGCAGAAAAAAAAAATCTCTAAAAAAAAAAAAAATCTATGTTTGTATCAAAACTTCTTGACAAACATAGAACTGCAAATTTGACCTAGGAAATTTAGTCAAAATAAAGGTTTTCAAAGAAAATTTACAATATAAAACTAAAAGGGATAAGAATTGATCCCTCAAAATTATTTTAGTTAAAAATTAGTATGAAAAGGAAACTGGCTTCACTGCACTATAGAAAAATTGATCAAAGAGTTAAATTTGTTTAATGGAAATTGCTTCTGAAAACAGTTTAATAAGTGTTATAACTAGGCTATGCGGGGTCCTGTAGGCTAGGTTAGAGATTTTGGTCTCTATGCATAGAGCTACGGGGAGCCAATGGAAGTTTTTTCAGCTGGTGGAGGTGGGAATATGTAGAGTTGGGGGAGATTAAAGATGATTTAATGAGTTTTATTTATTTATTTATTTTGAGGAAGATTAGCCCTGAGCTAACATCCATGCTCATCTTCCTCTACTTTACATGTGGGATGCCTGCCATAGCATGGCTTGCCAAGTGGTGCCATGTCCACACCCAGGATCTGAACCAGCAAACCCCAGGCTGCTGAAGCAGAACATGTGAACTTAAGAGCTGTGCCACGGGGTTGGCCCCTGATTTAATGAGTTTTAAAAAGCTCATTCATTTGGGGCTGGCCTGGTGGTGTAGTGGTTAAGTTTGAATGCTCCGCTTTGGCAGCCCAGGGTTCACAGGTTTGAATCCTGGGCGCAGACCTATGCACTGCTCATCAAGCCATGCTGTGGTGGTGCCCCACATATGAAATAGAAGAAGAGTGGCACAGAAGTTAACTCAGGGACAGTCTTCCTCAAGCAAAAACAGGAAGACTGGCAATAGATGTTACCTCAGGGCCAACTTTCCTCACCAAAAAACAAACAAATAAATAAGTAAATAAATAAAATAATATCCAAAGTATTTAAAGAACTCATGCATCTCAACAATAAAAGCCTAAAAACCCAATTAAAAAATGAGAAGATCTGAACAGACATTTCTCTAAAGAAGATATACAGATGGCCAACAGGCATATGAAAAGGTGTTTAACATCACTAATCATTAGGGAAATACAAACCAAAACTACAATGAGATATCACTTCATGCCCATCAGAACGGCTATAATCAACAAGACAGGAATTAACAAGTATTGGATAGGATGTGGAGAAAAGGGAACCCTCATACAGTGCTGGAGGGAGTGCAAACTGGTGCAGCCACTATGGAAAACAGTATGGAGATTCCTCAAAAAATTAAGAATAGAACTACCACACCATACCATACCATACAGCTATTCCACTGCTGAGTATTCATCCAAAGAACGTGAAAACACAAATGTACTCCTATGTTCACTGCAGCATTATTCACATTAGCCAAGACTTGGAAGCAACCTATCTGCCCATCAAGGGAGGAATGGATAAAGATGTATTATATATACACCATGGAATACTACTCAGCCATAAAAAATGATGAAATCTGGCCATTTGCGACAACATTGATGGACCGCGAGAGTATTACACTAAGCAAAATAAGTCAGAGGGAGAAGCCAAACACCTTATGATCTAACTCATAAATAGAAAATAACAACAACAACAAACAAACACATAGAGACAGAGATTGGATTGATGGTTACCAGAGGGGAAGCGGGGAAGAGAGGGGTGATTTGATTAGGCACATGTGTGTAGTGATAGATTCTAATCAGTCTTTGAGTGGTGAACATGATGTAATCTACACAGAAATTGAAATCTAACGATGTACACCCAAAATTTATATAATGTTATAAACCAATGTTACTGCAATACAAAAAAAAAAAAGAAAAAGAAAAAGAAGAGTGAAAGAAGTTCAGGTACTTGCTGAGACCCTCACTGTTGAATGGTAGAGCCAGGACTCTTCCCCTTCCCCTCCTTCTTCATCAGTCCTCCACAGAGATTTCCCTTAGCCTGTGCTAAGGACACTAATTTTGTATTTCTGTAACTCAGTGCTTTTATTGCAGCCCTTATCTCATTATATTTAAGTAATCAGTCAACTGTCTGTGCCCCATCTTCTCCAAACTCAGACTGTGCAAGAAGCAGATCTTACTCATTTTTTATGCCCGCAGAGCTTGGCACAGTTCAAGCCCTACCAGGTGGTTCGTTCCAGTTTGCAGAATGGTCCCAAGCGTAGTGTTCTTTCCACTGTATCAGGTTGTAATTTTAAACTATATTAGACTTAGCAGCTGAGGAGGCGGGAGGCGGTCCCATCGGTGGAAGATCCTGCTCTTTGGTGTAAATTGCTATCTATTAGGGATCATTTCCCTGACGAGTTAGAAGTGAGAAGTTCAAGGATGGCTCTAAAGATACAGGGGCTGCCAAGCAGTCAAGCGAGAAGGATCGCGGCCGGGATAAAACTCGACAGAGGCCCAGTGCTTCCAGAGGTAGCAGCGGCACCAGGTCTTGGTCCAGCTCTACCGCCAGCCCGGACTCCAGCACCAGCGCCGGCTCCGGCTCCTCCTCGGTGTCAAGACGGTCGGAGAAGTCCCAGCACTTCCCGCAGCTCCAGCTCCAGCAGCTCTTCCGCCTCTCAGAGTCCTTCTTGGCGCAGACATGACAACAGGCGGCATTCCAGGCCCCAATCCAAGCCGCCCAAAAGAGATGAAAAAAAAAGGAAAAGGCGGAGCACTTCCCCTAAACCCACCCCAGTGCATATTGGGAGGCTCACTAGCAATGTGACCAAGGATCACGTCATGGAGACATTCTCCACCTGTGGGAAAATTTAAATGATTGACATGCCTGTAGAAAGGACACATCCCGATCTATCTTAAGGCCACAGATATGTGGAGTCTGAGAATCCAGGTGAAGCCGAGAAGGCCCTGAAGCACATGGACAGAGGACAAATCGCCAGCCAGGGAATCACAGCCACCGCTGTGCTGGCCCTCTGGCCTAGGCCTCCCCTGGTGATTCAGCCCTCCCAGGAGAAGGCTGCCACACCCTCCATGTGGGGCAGGTCAGGTCAGCAGATGCATGAGGAGAAGGTCGCGCTCCCCCAGGCATCCCCCGCCACCGTCCCAGGGGCGGTTCCAGCTCAAATTCCCCTCCATAAACAGGACCACGGGAAGCTCGTGCCTCCTGTAACTTATATCCCATGCAACTCAGTTTTGTCACCTTTCTAGTCGAAGGAGGGTGGGTAGGAAAAAAATCCCTGTTAGGGGCAGGTTTCGGAGGCAGCAATTGAGAGGTTTCCTCTGAGGGCTGAGTTCTGGCTGTGTAAGTGTTGTTGGTTTGGGGTTGAGCCTATTAAGATGCCCTCCAGTTTTCCGTCTAGAAAGCTCACCAGGTTCCGGTTCCTGGGAGAGAGTTCGTTCACCGGCAAAGCCAGCCCTGACATGCTCCAGGCGGCGGTGCGGCCCCAGCCTGGGTACACATTTTTCCTTTCACAGATGATCTGGGTCCAGACTGGTGGCCTGGTCATAGCCTTGTTTGTTGCCCTGAGAGATCCTTCAGGAAAAGGGGGCAAGTTTTTGTGCAGCTGCCTTTCCTGTCAGGCCTGGCCTTTTGCTCCTCTGCTTGAGTCCTTGTCTGACCTCTAGGGTCAAACACCCTTAGAAGCCCCTCCGTCACCCCATGTTAGTTGATATAAATGGTTCTGTTTTCACACATATTCATAACACACACCCACACCTCACATCTCCCTTTCTATCTGAAATTGGTGAGCAAGTTGAGATCCAGCTCTGCGGGATCATCACGGACCCCCCTGCTGCAGCTCTGATACATGGTGGTCTTGCAGGTTACCTTGGCAATGCTTACACTGCTTTTTTGGCTTTTATTGTACAGTCAGTACAGTAGGGGAGAGAGGCTAGAGGTTGAATTAATTACTAATAGCCGGCGATTTAATCAATCATGCCTAAGTGATGAAACCTTCAGAAAAACCCCTAAGCTGTGGGATTCAGAGAGCTCCTGGGTTGGTGAACACATGGGGGTGCTGGGAGGGTGACACGCACAGAGAGGGCATGGAAGCTCTGAGGCCCTCCTTCCCCATACCTTGTCCTGTGCATCTCTTTAATCTGGCTGTTCCTGAGTTGTATTCTTTACAATAAACTAGTAAATGTGAATAAAGCGTTTCCCTGACTTCTGTGAGCCATTCTAGTAAATTATTAAACCTAAGGAGGGAGTAGTGGGACTCTGATTTGTAGTTGGCTGGGCAAAAGTCTGGGTGGTCTGAGTACCCTATTTGTGGCTGATATCTGATGTGTGGGCAGACTTATGGGACCTAGTTCTTTAACTTGTGAGGTCTGACACTAACTCTAGTTAGTGTCAGAATTGAACTGAATTGTTGGACATCTAGTTGGTGTAGGAGAATCAGAGATCTGGAGAATTGGTGGCTGTTGTCGGAAAATACTCCAGACCTAGCATCAAAATCTGTTCCAAATATTCATCTGTTAATGCTGATCTGTAATGATATTTTACATATTTCAACTTTGAAAATGTCTTCTCACACAGATAGGTATTGCCAAATACTGATATCAATTTATAAGCAAATGCTTTTAATTAAGCATGTTCATCATCGTTTAGAAGGTATTTATAGGATTCTCTTAGATTCTTCTCTTGATGTTTGCCTTTTAGCACTATTACAAAGTGATGACAGCACCACATATGGTCTCTGTCACAACTACTCAACTCTGCCATTGTAGTGTGAAAGCAGTCACAGACAATACATAAATGAATGAGCACACATTACAATAAAATTTACTTATGGAACTGAAATTCACATTTCATATAGTTTTTATGTGTCATAAAATATTCTTCTTCTTTTTACATTTAACCATTTAAAAATGTAAAAACCATTCCTAGTTTTCACCTGTATATAAATAGGTAGTGCACAGGATTTGGCCCATAGGCCATTGTTTGCCAAGTCCTGATACAGATAATTCTTTTTTTTTTTTTTTTTTTTGAGGAAGATTAGCCCTGAGCTAACTACTGCCAATTCTCCTCTTTTTGCTAAGGAAAACTGGCCCTGAGCTAACATCCATGCCCATCTTCCTCTACTTTATACATGGGACGCATATCACAGCATGGCTTTTGCCAAGCGATGCCATGTCCGCACCCGGGATCTGAACTGACGAACCCTGGGCCGCCGAGAAGCAGAACATGCGAACTTAAGCGCTGTGCCACCGGGCCGGCCCCTGGTACAGATAATTCATATAACCACGAATCACTTTCTAAGTCATATATTTTCACTAGTGCTTATGATTTCCTTGAAGTCAAACAATTATATAGTAATAAACATGGTTGTTCATATTTAAGAAATATGTAATAACAGTAAAAACATTTTAAGTCAGGAAAAGAAAGCCAATGGTCTTTCTTACCCTTTGTCTTAGCAATGTATGATTCTGTAACATTTTTAGTCATTTGAAAAATATTGGCTGAGGTATGCGGACCTTCCAAATGTTGACACACTTCATTACACGACATCAAAAAATTACTTTCGCGGCCGGCTCAGTGGCCGAGTGGTTAAGTTCGCACGCTCCGCTGTGGCGGCCCAGGGTTCGGATCCTGGACGCAGACATGGCACCGCTCGTCAGGCTACGTTGAGGTGGCGTCCCACATCCCACAACTAGAAGGACCTGCAACTAAGATATACAACTGTGTACGGGGGGGTTTGGGGAGATAAAGCAGGAAAAAAAAAAACAAAAAACATTGGCAACAGTTGTTAGCCCAGGTGCCAATCCTTAAAAAAAAAAAAATTACTTTCATTAAAATCACTACTGATCTCATCAGAAAAAGTCTTTAAGCATTGGGAAGCTGTTGAGCTCATGGCATTAGTTACAAGTTTTCGAAACTTCTAGTTTTCCCTTGATAGCTTGAATTTTCACACTGGCAACAAATACTGTCAGTTGTTTCCATTGACACGACAGGCTCACTTCCTTTTTTTTTTTAAGATTTTATTTTTCCTTTTTCTCCCCAAAGCCCCCCAATACACAGTTGTGTATTTTTAGTTGTGGGTCCTCCTAGTTGTGGCATGTGGGATGCCACCTCAGCATGGCTTGATGAGTGGTCCCGTGTCCCAGCCCAGGATTTGAACTGGTGAAACCCTGGGCTCCCGAAGCAGAGCGTGGGAACTTAACCACTCAGCCATGGGGCTAGCCCCTCACTTCCTTCATTTTTGAGAAGATGTCTCCCAAGTAACCTAAGCATGAATAAACCTAGTTTGTTGTCAGGAGTTCTTTCAAGTACAAATGGGTTCCATGAACGAAGCATCTAGTCTGCTTACAATTTAAATAATCCTGGTGCTTTTCCTCAAGTTAACCACCACACTTTGATATACAGCAGAAATGATTTAAGTATACTTCCTATTTCATCACACCGAATATTAAAAAAATATGCACTAGCAGTGTTAAGCTTAAATTAATACTTTTTACTGCTCTATCAAGGACATTCTTAGGTGAAACTTGCAATTTTTTTTAACTGTGACTGTGGGACAGTGAAGAATACAATGACTGCTAGTACAGCTTGGTGCCACTGCCTTCATTCATGCTAAGTCACCAGCAGATCTATCCACTACTGCTTCTGTGCCATCAGTGCAAATGCCAACACAGGGAAAAAGGCAAATAGTGTCTTAATATTATTATGAAAACAGTTTTGACACTGTAGACTTCCTGAAAGGGTGTCCAAGACCCTAGGGGTTTATGGAGCACACTTTGAAAATCTTCTAGGACATAGCCTTGGGCACCTCCACCAACAATTAATGTTTAGGCAAAGAAGGATTAAAGAGGTAGACTGAGAAGCGGCTGGAAAGGCAAGAGGAAAACAATAAGAATGTGCTATCATGGAAGGAGAGAAAAAAGAGATAATCAGGAAGCCATGCAAAAACAAAAACTGTACCAGAAAAATGAAAAACCATACATATTCATATATATCCTATATATATATATATATATATATAGGAATTCATATATATATGTATGAATCTAGCTAAAACAGTGGGAATTTGCTGGTTATATTGATGAAGTATAAGGTATGAATCCATTTGATCTTGTTCCTAGGGAATCATAACATGAAACCACAGAGAAGGAAACACAATTCTAGCACACTACATTGTTCTGCAGTGAGGAATAGCTACATACTCATAAACTAATATAAAGCTGCTTATGGATTCTTAAGTTTTAGAACGAATCTATGAACAAAGCATAAAGAAGTGCTTTATGGTTATACAATAGAATATAAATGATCACTCTCGACAAAGTAAATGAAAGGAGAAATGTTCTCCAGGATGTGGTGAACTCTCAAACACTGCCAGTGGGAATGTAAATTGATAGAAGAGTTGGAAAATGATTTGGCAATATCTACAAGAGATGAAGATATGCATACCCTATGACTCAGAAATTCTATTTTTAAATTGATACCCTAGAGAAATTGACACATGCACACCAGAAAAGAAAAATGTTCCTAACAGCAATGTTTATAATAGCTCCAAACTGGAAACAACCCAAATGTCTATCAGCAACAGAACGGATAAAAAATTGTAGTATAGTCATACAGTGGACTACACATACCGCAATAAAATGAATGACCTACAGCTATTTTCAACAACTTGTATGAATCCTAAAAACATAATAATGAATGAAAGAAGGCAGAAAAGAATACTTAGAGTATGATTTAATTTATATATAGTTAAAAAAAATAGGCAAATCTATGGGATGTATACTTAGGTAATAAACCATAAAGAAAAGCAAGGAAATGACTACCTTGTTTACCCTAACAGGAAGACAGAGTTGTGAATGGGAAGGACACATGGGGGTTCTAATTCTTGACCTGGGTAGCCATTACATGGTGGTTTACTTTATCCATTAATTTGTATATTTGTGGGTTTTGATTTGGGGGGGGCACTTTTATGTGTATGCCAAATTTCACAATAAAGAAGGTTAAAACGCTAAAGAAAAACAAAAATTGGAAGACAGAACAAAGGGTAAGGTGATATATTCTCATTTTACAGAGTGAAGATATAAGAGATTTTGTCTAAAATTGATGGAACAGTAAGTACAAATATGTTATTTAAAGTAAACAATAGAAAAGCTACAAATATCAAAAATAGGGAGAAGAATGGAGGATGGGCTCATTAGGCATGCTAAATCCTCAAGTTTTATAGTGGCAAGTCAAAAGCCGAAAGATGGTAACTGAGGATTAAGACTCAGTGAAGAGGACTTCTTTTTCATTAAGACACTATAAACAATATTGTACCCATTTTACCATATGCAGACGTTAATTGGATTTAGATAATAAACAAATCACCACAAGCTATTTTTTAGTATTGCTGAGCAAGTTTAACGAGAAAGAAAGGCTAGGTATAGTATAGTAAATAAGAGTATGAACTATGGAGCCGAATTGCTTGCGCTCAAATCTTTGCTCTGGCACTTTCTAACTGTATGATCCTCGGCAAGCCATTTATCCACTTTGTCTCAGTTTCCTCATCTTAAAATGGAAGCAATAATCATCCCTATTTTATAAGGATGTTTTGAGAATTAAATGAGTTAATGCATGCAAAGCACTTAGAATAGTGTCTAGTACATATGTAAGTGTTGACTATTAGCTACCGAGTACTTAATCTGATAAATAAAACTGAGAGGAAAAGAAAGATGAAAGCTGAAAATTATCCAGTGGATTTATTAACAAGTAGGTCATCAGTGATTTTAATGATATGACTGAGTATGGAGCCAGAAGCTGGACTGAAGATGAAGAAAAGAAATACAGATATATACTGAAGTATTTATAGGCAAAAATTTATGTCTGAGATTTACTTTAAAATATTCCAGGAAAAAACAAAAAATGTGTGTGTGTGCGTGTGTATGTGGAAGCTGTAGTAGGCAGAATAATGGTCCCCTAAAGATGTTCTAATCCTTGGAACCCGTGAGTATGTTACCTTACCTGGCAAAAGAGATTTTGCAGATGTGATTTCATTAAGGATCTTGAGATGGGGAGATTATCCTGGATTATACGGACAGCCCAATCTAATCACGAGTCCTTTAAAGTGGAAGAGGGAGGCAAAGGGAGGCTTGACTACAGAGTAGGTCAGAGAGATGTGATGTGATACGGACTCGATCCACCACTGCTGGCTTTGAAGATGGAGGAAGGGACCCCAGAGCTAAGGAATGTGAGCAGTCTCTAGAAGCTAGAAAAGGCAAGGAAATGGATTCCCCACCTAGAGCCTGCGTAAACGAATGCAAACCTGACAACACCCTGATTTTAGCCCAGTGAGAACCATGTTGGATTTCTAACCTATGGAACTGTAAGATAATAAATTTGTCTTGTTTAAAGACACTGAATTTGTAGTAATTTGTTATGGCAGCAATAGAAAACAAATACACGGGTGTACATAAATGAAACAAAAGTGGCAAAATGTGGTTAATTGTTAAAGTTGGATGATGGGTAAATGAGAGTTTATTATACTATTCTACTTCTGTTTATGTTTGAAAACTAAAAGAAAAAAATAATAGATTTGCTTTCAAGGATGAATTCCCAGACATTGATGTATTAAATCTCAAATCTAAATTGTTATTTTTCAATGAATAACATTACCATTAATGAATTAGACTCTGGTCTTCACTGATCTACAGATCTCTTCTCTATAGGCCAGTCTTGATGGGAATCCAGGTTTGGCCATAGAATCAAGAGCAATGGAACGCAAGGGGAGTTAGTGCGTATCTTCATGCCTGTGTACTTTACCTATGACAGACGGATATATCCATCAGCACTTTGACAAGATGTTCAAGTTCAGGAGACAGAGCACTCTCATTTCAAAGAAATACTAGCAATATATTTACATATATAATATCTCTGATCAATTAATTTAAATGTCTTAAAACATCGCCTCCTTTGTATCACCATATATCTGTGGTAACAACAGGTTACTACAACTGTTAGTAAAGCTAACACTTAGTTTTTAACATCATGGGCTAGGCAGTATATCAAGCACTTTACATATATTAACTCTTCTAATTTACACAACTTTATAAAGTAGGTACCATTATTATCCCCATTTTATAGATGAGAAAACTGAGTACATACACAAAGCAATTATTCAAACTTAAGCAAACTATTATGATCCTCTGAGCATTCACAGGCAATCCCTTGAGTCATTTAACATGAATAATCAATCCTATTCCTCACTTTCTTTTTCTTAACTCCCCCCTTTTTTCACAAGGGTAACTACTATCCTGACTTTTCTTTTTATTTTTCTTTATTTTTTTTGAGGAAGATTAGCCCTGAGCTAACTGGTGCCAATCCTCCTCTTTTTGCTGAGGAAGACTGGCCCTGAGCTAACATCATGCCCATCTTCCTCTACTTTATATGTGGGACGCCTACCACAGCATGGCAGGCCAAGCGGTGCCATGTCTGCACCCAGGATCCAAACCGGCGAACCCTGGGGCCGCCGAAGCACAACGTGTGCACTTAACTGCTGTGCCATGGGGCCGGCTCTGCAGTATTTTCTTATTGCGTTTTTAATTTGCATTTCTCTGATTTCTAATGAGGCTGAACATGATTTTCATATGTTTATTCCTTATATTTTGATTCTTTCAGATTTAACACTCAGGGAATACCACCTATAGTTGATTCTCAAATTTGTCTCCTGCTTAATTACATACCAAGAATACCAAGAAGATGGGGCAAAGATCCTATACCCATACCCCTATCTCAGTTATTCTAGACAGAAATTTAGAACTTGATTTCTTTCTTTATCTTCCTTTCCACATCTAATAGATCAGTGAGTCCTGTTAATTTCCAAAGTGAATCTTAAGTCACTCAATTGCCATAGGTACTACCACTATTTGAGTGCAGACCATCATCATCTCATTCCTGGACTACCACAACTTCTTCGTTTTTCACATTTTGGATTTTGTCACTGCCCACTCCCCTTCATTCTTTATATTGCAGCAACAGGGGTATTAATTATTAAAACTTTTCAGAGGCTTCTGATTGCTCTGAGAATAAAATTAAAACTGCTACAATCTAGAAGCTCCTGCAGGTGTGCCTTAGGCTCTCTCTCCAACCTTATCTCTTAGTTTGCTTTGTTTATTACATGCTAGCTAAACTCCTCTTACCAGGCCTTGGTAACTACACTCCAGCGTCCCTCATCTTTAGATCCTTAACACCAGGCTCCTTTCATCTTTTTTTTTTTTTTTTTGAGGAAGATTAGCCCTGAGCTAACTACTGCCAATCCTCCTCTTTTTGCTGAGGAAGACTGGCCCTGAGCTAACAGCCGTACCCATTTCCCTCTCCTTTATATGTCGGATGCCTGCTACAGTATGACTTGACTAGTGGTGCCATGTCTGCACCTGGGATCCGAACTGGCGAACCCCTTGCCGCCAAAGCAGAAAGAGCGAACTTAACCTCTACACCACTGGGCCAGCCCCTAATTCTCAGTTTAAATTCTACCTTCTTGATGAGGCTGGCACCATGGCATAGTGGTTAAGTTTGGCATGCTCTGCTTTAGTGGCCTGGGATTGTGGGTTCCGATCCCAGGTGTGGATCTATACCACTCATCAGCCATGCTGCGGCAGTAACTCACATACAAAATAGAGGAAGACTGGCACAGATGTTAGCTCAGGGCTAATCTTTCTCAAGAAAAAAAAGAGGAAGACTGGCAACAGATATTAGCTCAGGGTGAATGTTCCTCAGTAAAAATAAAATAAGTTCTACCTCTTTGATTTGTTTTCTTCATAACACTTATTAACAATCTGTAATTACTGAGTTTGTTTTTTGTCAGTCTCCTCTAATAAAATAAAAATAGTAATAATAAGAATAACAACAACAATGGCTTACAGTTATTGGCCCTTACTATTTCCCAGGCAGCACTCTATGAGTTTTAAATAAATTAACTTTTTTATTTTAAAAGATTGGCCCTGAGCTAACATCTGTTGCCAATCTTCCTCTTTTTTTCTTCTCCCCAAAGCCCCCCAGTACATAGTTGCATATTCTTCTTTTTTTTTTTTTGAGGAAGATCAGCCCTGAGCTAACAGCTGCCAATCCTCCTCTTTGTGCTGAGGAAGACTAGCCCTGAGCTAACATCCATGCCCATCTTTCTCTACTTTTTACGTGGGATGCCTGCCACAGCATGGCTTGATGAGCGGTGCCATGTCTGCACCAGGGATCCGAACCGGCGGACCCCTAGCAGCCAAAGCAGAACGTGGACACTTAACAGCTGTGCCACCAGGCCGGCCCTCTTTTTTTATGTATAATGTGAGTTTTCATTTTTATTTACTTATTTTTTTTGCTGAAGAAGATTCACCCTGAGCTAACATCTGTACCAGTCTTCTTCTATTTTGTATGTGGGACACAGCCACAGCATGGCTGATGAGTGGTGTAGGTCCACGCCTGGGATGTGAACCTGTGAACCTGGTCACTGAAGCAGAGCATGCCAAACTTAACTACTATGCCACAGGGCTGGCTCCAGTTGTATATTCTAGTTGTAGGTCCTTCTAGTTGAGCTATGTGGGATGCCACCTCAGCACGGTTTGATGAGTGGTGCTGGTGCTAGGTCCGTGCCCAGGATCCAAACCAGGAAAATCCTGGGCTGCTGAAGCAGAGTTTAACCACTCAGCCATGGGGCCGGGCCCTAAATTAACCCTTTTAATCCTCACAACCACCATACAAAGTAGGTACAATTGTTATTCACACTTTACAGGTGGGGAAACTAAATCACAGTGAAGTTAAATAATTTGCCCTTAGTTTTACTGTTGGGAAGTGGCAGTGCTGGCATTTGAACTCAGATAATCTCGTTTCAGTTCAACCACTGTCAGTTTTTTTAACTGTAGGTTACAATCTGTACCTGGGTCAAGAAGTTAATTTAGAAAAAAAGAAATTTAGAGCTTCTTAAAAAAAGTGAAATGGAACAGAATAGATCACATAAGACTGTATTCATTTAGTAAGGATAAGTATTGGTTTGTGAAACTTTTTTTTTTTAAGAAACCAGTATTCTTTTTTTTTAAATGATTTTATTTATTTATTTATTTATTTATTTTTGAGGAAGATTAGCTGTGAGCTAACATCTGCTGCCAATCTTCCTCTTTTTGCTGTGGAAGACTAGCCCTCAGCTCACATCCGTGCCCATCTTCCTCTACTTTATATGTGGGACGCCTACCACAGCATGGCTTGACAAGCAGTGCATAGGTCCACAACCAGGATCTGAATCGGCGATCCCAGGCCGCTGAAGTGGAATATACGAACTCAACCCCTGTGCCACCTGGCTGGCCCTACAGTTTGTGAAACTTTTGATTCAGGTATACGTATTAAATCACGAGGTCTGAAAGCCACTGCACTGTGCATTCTGCCTCTCTGTGTAGGTCCCTGAACTGACCAGTTCACCAGTGTACCTCCAGAGTCTAGCCCAGTTACTGGGCCACAATAAGTACTCAGCAAATATTTACTAATTGGTTAAAATAAGCAATGATAAATATTAAGAAGCTGATAAAAACTTTTCCCTAATTTCTTTACAAAGTTTATTTTTCTGATGTTAACCATTGTAGTTCATCTGAACTAGAATTTAAAGATCTCATTTATGTTGTGCCAGTTTTCATAAGACTATATTAATATTAAATATAACTGGATAGCAGGAAGAATTCAAAAGGCTTACTAACCCCTTCTACATGATATTGTTTGAAAATCCCTGTTCTTTGAAAACTAGAAGGAAAAAAGTTATGCTTCCTTGAAAAGTTTATTTTAGAGTATTTTAAAAAGAGATTAAATATTACTTATTATTTGTGTTATTACACGTTATTGTAAAAGAAAAAAAGACTAAATAGTGTGCCAGGAGAGGGAGACAGTTTTGAGTATCAATCCTAACTATTATTGACAGAGAGTTCTTAGGCAAGACACAAACTTTTGAGAGTTCCTATTTCTGTTAAACTGGCCTATTAAAACCTACCTAAAAGTAAGGGAGCTACCTACTTAGGAACAGCAATCTGGTCGAAAGGTAGCCTAGACTTGTTTTGGGGATATGTTTGCATAGTGAGCAGAGTGCTTTTACCTATCTGCATGATACAGATAAGTAAAAAAAAGAGCAAAATTTTCTAAAGGTGCTTTTATTCTCACTTTATCTAAGATTGAATCTGTCAGTTTTATCTATTGAAGGGAAGGTGCAAAGCCTTTCAAACACACATTGGCATTGACCCTGTGTTGAAGGTTAGAGATAACTGGAAGTATTTAGTACTCATCCGAGCATTTAGCTCATAATTAAAGCTATTATTATGATAAACAGGGCCCAAGGCTCTGTGACTTAGAGGTAATGATAGTTCAGTATATCCAGTTAAAAAATCGGTCTTTTAAAAAGTCATTACTTTATAGGAAGTTAAAAAAATCTCTGGGCTCAGTTTTATCTTCTTGGACTGCAGGACTTTGAAACAGATTGTATCTAATGAATTCTTTGAAACTTCTCTAGCATACAGTACAGCTAATTGCACATTGGCTGTTTGCCAGCCTGAACCTAAATTGCACTGGTAATAAAAACAAAGATCTTGATGTTCTCATGGGACTTTAATTTCCTGAGACACCAAGGGGAACGGGAGAAGGAGTGGGTTCAAGCATCTGAGGATATAATAGCATACTCTAAACAGGAAAAACAAGATTCATCTTTTACAGGCTCATTTGAACAATGTGATTATCAAGTCTGTATAAGGATAATACTTCAGGTGTTTCATAACTTCTGAGGGCCTAGAAAACCATTCTCCCTTCTTTGAAAAGATAACCCTATACCTGTGCTCTAGATTCCAGTTTTCTATCACACACACACACAAAAATCAGGTTTCTAACCTCAGTATTCAGTAAACTTAAGGTCACTTATCCTGGACTATGGATTTAAAAGCAATAAAAATAAGCAGTAGTAGCTAAGGTCTTTGGTAAGCATTTTACAAATATCATCTGATGTAATCCTCACAATAATTTTATCAAATAGCTCTAAGTGGAGGCAGAGAGGCCAGTTAAGAGGCCGTAATAGGGGCCAGCCCCAGCGGCCTAGTGGTTAAGTTCAGCATGCTCTACATTGGTAGCCCAGGTTCACCCAGTTCCCAGGGGTGGACCTACATGACTTGCCAGTGGTCATGCGATGGCAGTGGCTCACACACAAAAAGAGGAAGACTGGTAAAAGATGATGTTAGCTCAAGGGGAATCTTCCACAGCAAAAAAAAAAAAAAAAAAAAGGCTGTAACAGTATTATAGTAGCTTGATGGCAGCCTGGAGTAAGGTGGTGACAGTGAAGAAAGCAGGACTTGATAGACACTTAGGAGGTATAATCAACTGCTCTTAGTGAGAGCCTAGAAAGCTTCCCTGTAGATGCTTGAGAAATATTGGTAAATGAATAGATTAGGGAGAGCAAGGGAAAGAGGTGTGTGAAAGGATGACTCCTCATTATATGGAGTGGAAGGAGGTGCCATTCACAAAGATAAGGGAAAGGGAAGAAAACCTGGTTAAAGGATGTACCTCTCTCACATTCTTACTGATAACTGGCTCTCCCACTCCCATTGCCTTGATGGCAATGTTTTAAACCAAATAACTTGTTCCTCTAGGCTAGACGGGGACCTTACCCAAGGGCGAATAATCTGTAGGATGGATAATGACTTGTGTGACCTGGCTACAAAAAAAAATTGAGCCAATCAGTCTGTCTTCCTTGATTTTGAACTAAGAAGCAGAGGAAAGATCTGGCAATTAGCAGCAGAGGCCAAATGACTTAATGTAATGGAGGTTCAGCAATGGCAAATTAGGTCAGTCAGGGTCCCATCAAAAACCAGATGGGGAGCTCAAACTGCAAGATTTGAAGAGAGTTATTAAAAGGGCCATTTACAGACGGGCAGGCAAGAGTCAGGGAAAACAGCAAGGGATAGTGCAGCACTCCAAGGGCTAGCAGTTACTACTCCTAGGCCTGAAGGGGCAAAGGGAAGGACTGGAGAAATTAAATTTACAAAGAAGGTTCTGCAGTCAATCCTTGGGGACGCAGCTTGGGGAATAAGGACTATGACCTCACTTTCCTCTGGCCTCCAATCTCCTACAGAGACCTCCCACTGCCTGAACCCACCGAGATACCAACAAGGGCGAGGGCATCCACTGGTGCAATCTGGACAGGTTAACCCTCCTGCGCGCAAGAGCAGGAAAAGGGTGGAGAGCAGACATGGAGGGGCAAATAGAAGCTAGGGGAAGTTGTTTCCAAGAAGCAGTATGTGGAAGCAGTAGTTATTAATGTGCATTTAAAAGACGGTCAACAAGGAGCCAACTCCCTTCAATGACATCAGTGGCACTGCACTACAGTGAAGATCCCAAACACCTACTATTGGGTTCTTTAGAGACCTTCTGAGGACACATTTACCCTCGGGACTAATTGCCTCAAGGAACTCAAGGGTGGGTTTGGGAACATATTTTGTGTTTTTTTTTAAAATTTTTTTGAGGAAGATCAGCCCTGAGCTAACATCTGCTGCCAATCCTCCTCTTTTTGCTGAGGAAGACTGGCCCTGAGCTAACATCCATGCCCATCTTCTTCTAGTTTATATGTGGGATGCCTACCACAGCATGGCGTGCCAAGCCATGCCATGTCCGCACCCGGGATGTGAACCGGTGAACCCCGGGCTGCCGAGAAGCAGAACGTTCGAACTTAACTGCTGCACCACCGGGCCGGGTCCTGGAAACATTTAACTGTTCTTCTAAATTGTTTTTTTCCTTTTTTTTTTAAGGATATGCAGTCACCAATCACCCTGAACCTGACCAAGCCTCACCACCAGAGCTACGCCTATGACCTTTGCCTTATTTTTAATGCCAAGATCTCTCCAGGAGGAGCTTAGGCCTTATTACTCTAACCTGTAGTGTGTGTGGAAGCATGTTTTCCAATTGAGCCTGTGCAAGCCAATATCCACCTCTCCCTTTTGAATATTCATTCCTTATCCGAATAAAAGGTCCCTGCTTTCCTTTGGCTGGGGACGCCATGACTTTGGAAATGATTCTGCACGGTCTCCGATTTGCTGCAACTATACTTTACTTTGTGAGACAACTACTTCTGGTGGAGAGTCTTACTTAACTTGTCAGGAGACGTACCCACTTTGGTTTCGGTAACACCTCCAGTTCTTCTCTCCCTTCAAGTACAACCTATTTCCAAGAAAGTCCTCCTGTGTTTCATTAAAGCACCTTTACGATTTTTCACTTTAAAAGAAAAAAAAAAACAGCAACAACAAAACCACCAACCATGGTTAGGTAGCTCATACGAATCTAACTTCGGAGAACCATTCCACACAAGCTTTTTCTCAAATGAATCAGTCTTTAATCCACAACTATTTAAACAGATGGTAAAAGACAATGTGCTCCCTGAGTCATACCGAGTGCGAATTTGTCTTTTGTAAGAGAGTCAACCATTACCTGGCAGGACTCCAAAAGGCTGATTCTAACAGGAAGAGCAGCTAGTTGGTAGTTAAAAACACAAAGCTTTACCAATAACGGAGCTAGTAAAAATGGAGCTTTTCTGGGAATACAGGTGGAAGTACAATCCCTATCTAATTGGAAATAGGTTTGGGAAGTTGCTTAGAGTCAAGTAAATTGGAAATTAATCATATGGAAAATATTGTTTACAACTGTTGTAAGGTATGAAAAATTTATTCATCTTAGGAAAACAAAGAATTTATGCCACTACTACTAAAGTCAAGTGTTTGCGTGGATCATGAAAAGCTGTGGGCTGCTCTGAAAGAAATGGGCACGCCTCAGCACTTGACTGTCCTCATGCATAACCTGTTTTGTGGACAAGAAGCCACTGTCAGGACCGAATATGAAGAGATAGAATGGCTTCCTATAGGCAAAGGGTCAGACAAGGGTGAATTTTATCTCATCTGTTTAATCTGTACACAGAACGTGTCATGAAAAACTGGCCTAGACTCAGATGAAGGAGGAGAGAAAATTGGTGGAAGAAACATCAACAATCTAAGATATACAGATGATACCATCTTACTGGCAGAAAGCAGCAATGACTTGAAAGGACTTCTGATGAAAGAAAAAGAAGAAAGTGCCAAAATAGGAATGCATTTGAACATCAAGAAAACAAATATCACCACTACAGAAGAACTAGACAACTTTAACGTAGACAATGAAGATATTGAAAGCGTTTAAAGATTTGTTTACCTTGGTTCGGTCATCTATTTATTTCTTTACCTACTTAAGGAAGATTAGCCCTGAGCTAACTGCTGCCAAGACTGGCCCTGAGCTAACATCCGTGCCCATCTTCCTCTGCTTTATATGTGGGATGCCTACCACAGCATGGCTTGCCAAGTGGTCCCATGTTCACACCTGGGATCCGAACCCCTGAACCCCGGGCCACCGAAGCGGAACGTGAGCACTTAACCGCTGCGCCAGCTGGCCGGCCCCTTGGTCATCAACTTAAATGGAGACTGCAGCCAAGAAATCAAGAGAAGACTGAGACTTGGAAGGGCAGCAATGAAAGAACCGGGAAAGATCATTAAGTGTAAGGAAGCGTCATTAGAGAATAAGGCCAAGATTATCCACACTCTTGTATTCTCCATTACTATGTACAGGTGAGAAAGCTGGACAGTGAAGAAGGCTGACCGGAAAGAAATGGATTCATTTGACCGAAATATGCTGTTAGAGAAGAGCTCTATGGATACCCAGAAAGACAAACAAGTGGGTCTTAGAGGAAATTAAGCCTGAACTATCGCTGGAAAAACTGATAAAATTGAGGCTGTCCTGCTTTGGGCACATCATGAGAAGGCAGGATCCTTGGAAAAGACAATCATGCTGGGAAAAGTAGAAGGCAGCAGGAAAAGAGGAAGACCAAACCTGAGATGGACTGACTGCATAACAGAAGCCACAAGCACAGGTGTACAGAAGCTGAGTAGGGCTGTTGAGGACAGGACACTGTGAACATCACTCATTCATGGAGCAGGAGCTGACGTGACAAAACTTAACTTCTGACTAAATAAAAATATTAATCTCGAGTTGAATGTGTTAAACAAGATTCATGCGAGGGGAGTCCTGCACAAATTTTCTGCAGAGTTTGGTACCCTAAAGGAAGCCAGGAGAAACTGCTGTCAAGTCCATACAAATGGCAGATACAGATATTTAGAGGGGGAGCTCCCTCAGCCAAAAAAAATCTCACCAGGCCGACCCGATTCTGAGCGACCATGCACCGGAACACAACATTATTAACTCATGAATACACGCACATGGAACCACTATAATCCCTCATTGAATCGGAGTGCCAAGTAGAAAGCTCTTATCAGATTTTTAAAATCAAAACATTCGTACCTTTTTAACATACATCCATCTCAGAAAAAAATATTTGGAACATGGTTAATTTGTAAACAAGTGTTCTCTCTACAAATTAAAGGAACAGGTAATAATTTTTAAAAAGTTGGCAAAATATGAACTGTTTGTTTTAGTCAAGAGCACTTTAAAAATATTTCAGCTCGTGGGTGGGAACCGGGGCGGGGAAGGGCACTAAACCGAGCATCAGGGCAAAGGTTTCAGAAATAGTTACCTACAGATTACACCGTTTTCATTTTGGACGCGGCTAAGATTACAGGTGACCGCGGTGCCCCAAAGCGCCAGGTGGAAACTTTTTCCCGGGGTGACGTGACAGACGGAAGATTCAAAGCAGCCCGCTCCGAGACCCCGGCCCGTTCTGGACGCGCCCAGGGTCGGCGGCCGAGACGACCCCGCCCCGCCGCAGGGCGTGGGGCCCAGCGAGCGCCCGCGCCACGTGCGTGACCTGCCCCGCCCCTCGCCCGCCGCGAGTCACAGAGGCCGGGGCGCGCCCCACCCCACCCCGGGCCGGCAGCCGGGGACTCGCCCCGTTCGCCCTCCTCCGGGTCGGCTGGCCGCTGGGGCGGGGCCGGCCCTTAGGCGGGGCGGCACCCAGGCAGGCTCGTCAGTCAAGCACCGCGGGCGGCGGCCTGGCGAGCGCACGAGCCGGTGAGTAGCCACGTCACGCTCATCCGGGAGGCCCCGCCCCCGCCCGTCCTCTCGGACCGCCCCCTCCACGCCCCCGCGAGCAGTTACCGGCTGTCGGGGCGCGCGCCTCCCCTACTCCGCTAGAGGTCCTCCGGCGCCGGCTCGCTGCGCGTCCGCCGCCGCCCGCGCCAGGTGAGGGCTCGCGGCTCCCGGCTGCGGCGCCCGGCGCGTGTTGGCCGGCTCGGAGCGTGCGCTGCTCGGGCGGGCTGGGCCGGCGGGCGGTTAGCGCTCCGTTCGACGCGGGGAGGGGCGGCACGCCGGGCGCTGCACGGCCTCGGCCGACGCGGGCGGCGGTGGCGGCGGCGGCGACGACGGCGGTCGGGCTCTCGGGTCCTCTGCCCCGGGCCGGAGCCAGTCGGTACCCCGGCGGAGAGGCCGGCAGCCGGGCTCCCCGGCCCCGGGCTCTCCCCGGCTGGGGCAGCTGCGGCAAGGAGACGATGTCTGCTCGCGCCCCGGTGCCCGCCGCTCACTCTCGGGGGGAGCTGTCCGCGGCGGCTGCCGAGAGGGAGTCGCTGTCGGCCGCGGCGAGCCGGCAGGCGGAGCAGCTGCCCCCGCCCGAACGGGAGGGCAAGGAGGCGGCGAGGGAGGAGAGGGCCGCGTCCGCCACCAGCGCGGGGGCGCGGGGAGAGCCGTCGCCGGTGCCGGTACTGGGACACAGCGTGCCCCAGGCGGCCGTGCCCGTGAGGCCCCTGGCGGTGCACCTGGCGCACAAGACCCGCGGGCCGGGGGGCCCCTTCGGCGGAGAGCCGCCGCCACCGCTGTCGCGGGACCCGACGATTAAAGACGCCCGGGAGAAGGAGGCGGCGGCCGGTCCTGAGGAAAAGCTGCGGCGGCCGCCGCCGCCCCCGCCTAAGGAGAATCCCTGGACCAAAAAGCCTCCCCAGCACCTGTCCCCCGCCGGGACGGGGCCGCCGCCGCCCCCACTGGAAACCCTGGAGGCAGGTCGGTGGCTCCCCTGCGGTGGGCACTGGGAGGGTGTGTGCCGGGGCGACTCGCGTGGCGGCCGAGGCTGGCTCGGGGCTGGGGGAGGGGCGAGCCTCCTTTCGCTGTCAGTCCGAGGTATTTCGTTCCAAGGTGTCATTCATTCTGCCTATTTACATAAATGGACATTTGGGAAGGGAGCGGCAGGAAGAGGTGGGACCTCGGCTCTCCTTGACCTGAGGGGGTGCGTAGCTTGGCGGCCCGCCGGGCCGGCCTCGATTGGATTGCCCCCACGTGTTAGTGACTTGGGAAAGCTAACTTTAGGTGGATCCTGCCGTTCATCCTATAGAAAAGTTTTTGTGGGCCTTTTGGAAAGGGTGAAGCAAGTCGGAACAAGGGGATTGATTTGCAAGTGGAAGCGCGATTGTGATTTTTTTTTTTTATTGTGAAATAATCGATAAGCTGAAAATCTCAGTATTTTCAAAACACTGCCAAGTAGTTGTGTTAAAAATGAGAGTCTATACTGTGGTTGCTGCTAAAATGCTTTGAGTTATGGTTGTGGTGGAAAATAATTGAAATGGAATAGTTGTCATGACAGTGGCTGGCACCTTGGGTAAATGGTAGTTTTCTAACTTTTGGTTAGGCTTCCTTCCGTTTAGAGGAGATTAGATTATGCCCCTGCACTTGATTGCTGACCAATGCAGTGTGGCCCTTCGTGTTTTATTTTGGTTGTAGTAACTGTAGGTTTTTTGTTTTTTTAAGTGGAAATACTAAATAAAACGAAGGCAAAAAGCAGTGTCTTCTAGTTTTGCTTTCTAAATTAATTTGTAGCCAATTGAACTTTTTATATAGAAATTTACAGCTGTTTATTTGCAAAGCTTGACTTTTTCTTAAAAAAGGTTAATAGTGGGAAAGGGAAAATTTGAGCATGTTTACAGGGTTGTGACGATCAAATGAAATGAAGGATGTGGTATGAATGTAAGTTGATCGTTACATTGTATTGTGGGTATATTAACATTTCTTCAGAGGAACTCCAATAGAGTGAGATTAGTGTTAAAACTGATATCTTTAGCTTTTATGCTACAATACTTATTATTCATAATAAATTTTGACATTTGCAGAAAAAGCTACTTAAACATTTGCTCTAAATTTAATATTGCCATCGTTCTCTCCTAGCTGCAAAGGTCTATTTGTTTACTACTATTAGTAAACTGAATACAGTATACAGTATACAGAATACAGTATATAATATAGATATAATTATATAATATAATATATTATTATATAATATAATTATTTATATATTATAATATTATTATATAATATAATATATATAATACAGAATACAGTATACAGTAACTGAAGAGAAGGAAAGTCTTAAAGCAAAATCTCCATAAAGTTTAGCAAAGAGAAAGACAGCCGCAGTGAATCTTAATGGCTGTCTCACCTCACTACTTTTAGACTTAAACACAATTATATATTGTATTCAGTGAACTACCCAAAAACCCTGAGGTCTTGGTTGAGTGTAAAATCAGTTTGATACGTTTTAAAAACTTTTAAAGTCAGGCTCAGGAATTTTAATTGGAAATGACCTTGTGAAAAATGTTTAACAGCTTAATATAATTAAACTACAGGTGCCTTCATTGGGGATTTTGGTCTTTGTTGGAGATTAAGAACAAGCTGATGCTTGATGTATGATGTGGTTCATGGGAATTTCAGTTTTGCTGATATCTCTCTGTAGGCAACTCTTTCTGTTCTTGGAATCCATTCTGTGCTCACAGGAGTACAGTTCTTCAGACTTAGAGTAGCGTAGTGACTTTATAGTCTCTCCCTAATACTGACTCTACACTCTTCTACCACAACTTCTATTTGTAGTTGAATAGTTGAGGTAACTTAGATGAAAGATTATGAGAAGCTTGGGTTCTACTCTAGATATTGTTACTAACTAGCTAGTTGATTTCTGGCAAGGGTTTTGGGCCTTGTAAATGAATGAAGTGGATGTATTCACCTCTTCCTGTTCTTACTACCACAGTGCCATCTATAAGCTGGGTGCTTTGGCTTCCTATTTTCCTAAGCAAATTTGCCACTTCAAGAATAATGAAATAGGAGCAGAGGACCTTTAGGGTCCAGAGTAGGTGCAAACTAGGGAGTGTTAAGTTAGCACAATAATCTATTAGTAGGGGGCCTGTATAATTTAGCCTGCAAACTGAGATACTCTTGAGAGGAAAAGAGGAGGATATAAATTATGCTGAAATAACAGACTTACACCATGTCTGTCCCGGGAAAACCTGGATTTAATGTCACTCTCTTAATGAAGTATAAGGATTCCATTCACCACATTTTGCCGGGAAGTTTATTATCAGAGAGAGAAACATTATAGGAAGTGTAGGGGAGTATTTTGGGACCGGTAATCATGAGTTTTCTCTGTTAGAACCTGCAGTTCTAACTCACCTGCAAGTGAAACATTCTTGCTTTTTCACCCCTTGTGAGATGCTTTCTTCCACGTTGGGGATGGTGCCGGCCTGTGTATAGCTGTTTCTGGCAATCCAGATAAGCCTTCTTTCAGCCAAAGCCTGGCCCACCCAAGAGGCCTAGAGTAGTGTCACTGCAGTCTTACATTCAGTCAGGAGACCAGAAAGACTTGTCTCCCAATCCATCCTAACATTTTTAACAGTAGTTTTATTTATTTTGGAGGCCTTTAATTAAAATCACAACATGGTATTTATTTTATTTTTATTTTTATTTTTTAAAGATTGGCATCTGAGCTAACAACTGTTGCCAATCTTTTTTTCCCCCTGCTTTTTCTCCCCAAATCCCACCAGTGCATAGTTGTATATTTTAGTTGTGGGTTCTTCTAGTTGTGGCATGTGGGACGCAGCCTCACAGTGGCCTGATAAGTGATGCCATGTCCGCGCCCAGGATCTGAACCAGCGAAACCCTGGGCCGCCGAAGCAGAGCGCGTGAACTGAACCACTCCACCACTGGGCTAGCCCCCAGTATGGTATTTATTAATAACCTGTAGCCTTGGTTATATTTTGCATGTTAAAAATCAGCTTTCTAAAATAATTTTAATTCTTTTACTCATGAAAACATAGTCTGTAAAAATATTGATTATTCCATCTTTTTTCATCCTTAGTCTTCTCTTATCCTCATCAGCCCTCTTTTCTCCCAGTGTTTGCTTCCCAGAAACCTCAAATAAGCTTACTGTTACTATTCTAATAACATTTTAGTAAGCTATATAAATGATACATAAATACACTCTTCTTGTAAAAACAGAACTTTTGATGCCCCTTTCACAAAAGAGATAATCATGTTACCAGTTTACTTGGAATATTCTTTCAGACCTTTCTTTTTTTTTTTGAGGAAGATTAGCCCTGAGCTAACTACTGCCAGTCCTCCTCTTTTTTGCTGAGGAACCCTGGCCCTGAGCTAACATCCATGACCATCTTCCTCCACTTTATATGTGGGACGCCTACCACAGCATGGCGTGCCAAGCGGTGCCATGTCCGCACCCGGGATCCAAAGCTGCGAACCCTGGACTGCTGAAGCAGAAGGTGCGAACTTAACCGCTGCGCCACTGGGCCGGCCCCCTCTTTCAGACCTTTCTATGCAGCTACTTCGAAATAGTGTTTTGTATATGTGTTTAGAAATAATATCATTCTCCATTTTTCATTTAAAGTGTTAGTTGATCCTTTTATTTTTCCTGTTTACAATTAGTGAGGTTTTAAAAATTTTTTATTGTGGTATAATTGACATATAACATTATGTTAGTTACAGGTGTAAAATATAGTGGTTTGATATTTGTATATATTTTGAAAGGATCACCACAATAAGTCTAATTAACATCTGTCCCCATACATAGTTACAAAGTATTTTTTTCTTGTGATGAGGTTGATTCTTTTTTTTTTTTTTTAAAGATTTTATTTTTTTCCTTTTTCTCCCCAAAGCCCCCCGGTACATAGCTGTATATTCTTAGTTGTGGGTCCTTCTAGTTGTGGCATATGGGACACCACCTTGCGTGACTCGATGAGCGGTGCCATGTCTGCGCCCAGGATTCGAACCAACGAAACACTGGGCCGCCTGCAGCGGAGCGTGCAAACCTAACCACTCGGCCACAGGGCCGGCCCCGAGATTGATTCTTTTTAATCTAAACTCCTTCAAAAATTTGCTGAGAAGTGGTCTGTAAATATAACTGATATAGTTGATTTAGCCATTTACCTACTGCTCAACATCCTTGTTGTTTCAAACAACATTTTTATATATACTTTTTGTATACATATCTGACTTTCTCTAGGATAGATGATGAGAATGGCATTGTTAGATCACAGTTTGTTAGTTGACAAGTTGCTCTCTAAAGTGACTGTACAAATTGATACTCTCACTTTTAGAGTATGAGAATTAAGTAGTTTTTAAATTTTTTAAATTTTTTAATTTTTTTGAGGAAGGTTAGCCCTGAGCTAACTACTGCCAATCCTCCTCTTTTTGCTGAGGGAGGCTGGCCCTGAGCTAACATCCATGCCCGTTTTCCTCTACTTTATATGTGGGACGCCTACCACAGCATGGCGTGCCAAGCGGTGCTGTGTCCGCACCCGGTATCCGAACTGGCCAACCCTGGGCCGCCGAGAAGTGGAATGTGTGCACTTAACTGCTGTGCTACTGGCTGGCCCCTAAGTAGTTTTTTTTAATACACTCTTGTACTGTAGCAAAATTTCTCCATTACTATATGTCTCCCTTTAGTATAATAAAGTCTTGTGAAATATTGATATCTGTTAGTGCATCTTCTTTTTAGTTGTGGGTCCTTCTAGTTGTGGCTTGTGGGACACTGCCTCAGCATGGCTTGATGAGCAGTGCTATGTCCAGCCCAGAGTCTGAACCCCTGAAACCCTGAGCCGCTGACGCAGAGCATGTGAACTTAACCACTCAGCCACAGGACCGGTCCTGTCAGTACATTTTCTTAATTAGAACTTTGCTAAAGACTATGGTCTTGAAAATTAAAGTGAGTAAAGTCACCTGTTATGTTGCAGTTTTTGTTTTCAGTATTCAGGCTATTCAAATGAATTCTTTTCCTTATCTATTTTTTTTAATAAGGTACCTTATTAAATATCTATATATTTATTTAGAATTATTTTCTTCTAGATTTCCAGGGTTAAATAACATTTTAAAGATATTGGAATATTACTCAAAAAAGTTGTACTGATATAGTATCTCACCAGTGATGTTTGAAAAATGGGTGTGTGTATTTGTTCATGTATATTTATGTATACTTGGAGCCATTAGTAGCTTAAATTTGTTTCTTAGGTTTCATCTGTTTAGAAAACATTTTTAAATTAATTTTTTAATAATTTTTTAGGTTGGCTTGCTTTTTCAATCTTACGTTTTCTCTAATGATATGCAAAGCAGTTTCCTCCATTTAAGTTGAAACGTGGAAATGAAAAATGTCCTTTCTTAGGCTTGTTTTACTTGTTCTCTATATGTATATATAAAAGTATATTTAAAACCTGGTAGACTCCTTTCCATGTCAATACATACAGATTTATCTTATTTCTAAAAGTTTTACCTTCTTTTGTATAGATGTACTGTAATGTAACTATCCCATATTAATGAATATAGAGGTAATTTAATTATAGTTATCAGCAAAGCTGTAGTGAACATCTTAAACAGACATATTTGTACCTTGTCTTGATTCCCAGATAATTTCCCAGAAGTGGAATTGCTTGACTTAAAGGTATATACATTTGAAGTGACAGATTACCCTTGAAAGATTTTGCTACTTCACATTCTTAACAGTAGCATGAGAGAAATGTCCGTTTTTTGGTAGGCTGGCCAATAATTGGCATTCTCTTTTTTTCTCAATATGATAGGTGACAAATGTTTTGTTGTTTTAGTTTACATTTTTTTATTAGTGCAATTGAGTGCCATTTCATGTTTGGCCGTTTGTAGTTCCTTTTTGAATCATCTGTTCATCTCTACCCAGATTTGTTTTTTTAAAGCTCAGTATCCTTCTTTTAAACAAAAAAGGCTGGATTGATGAGGTGGTCTAAGTGAGCAACACAAAGGACTTCCTTATGTTGAACTGGGAATCAGACGAAACGTATCCACACAGTTGGCGTTGTGCACCAGCAGGTCCCCCTTGTACTTCTGTTGGGGTTGAGGAGTCTGCCAGTGTGAAGTTGGCAGCATGAAGGAGCAGACGAGAAAGCTTGCTTCTGTGGACAATTAGCTCCCAAAGAAAAAGGGGAAAAGGTCCTGGCTGTGCAAGTTCAATTCTTTTCCTACACTCATTCGTCAGGAAACTTATTGTTTCCATGGGAGGAAATTGGGACTTGGGAACAAGAATGTTCTGGGAAAGTCTTCCTCTTGGAAAAGTAAAATAACTCAAAGGGCCATGTAGTAGCCAGTGTTAGGAAGTCATTCTTTCCTATCCCAGAGTATCCAACCACGTTGGCCAACACATTTTATCAAACACTCTCTGATGAGATTAAATTATAGTGTTGATAAAATAAACATTCTAATTACAGTGTGTACATAAAGATACTCCATTAATAAAATGTCAATATTATAGATGCCACAGAGTTAAAAGTAAACTTTTTCTATTATATTTCCTGAGGAGGAATTAAAGTTGAGAGATTAAAATTTAAATAAAAATCCAAAATTTTTGAGTCCAAACTAATTGACTAAAATCAAAATCTCTTTTCTTTTTATTTTTAAACATGTGAAGAAATAAAGTTCAAGACTCCTTCCTCCCCAACTTCTTTACTCACTTTTAGCTAGAGGTTATATTCAGTGTCTGGGTAGAGTATGGGACTATATTGGTTTTCAAATCAATGAAAAGATTATTAACTTTCTGTCATGTTCAAATATTTTTTTTCTCCAGTTTGTTAATAACTTAATGGTATTATTTAGTATTGAAGTTAAAAAGTTTGTTTTTACTTTTATGGGGTCAGAATAATTTTATCTTTAATTTCTGACCTTAATTTTGTGATATTAATGTCTAATTGATTTTTAATAAAGCTAAATAAAACTTGTATGTGTGGCCTATCCCTTATTACTTTCCATTACATCAAATAGTTTGTATAAGGCTGTATTTTGTAACTACCAGGCACTTAATTTATTTGTCTTAGCTATTTTGGGACATGTTTAACACTTTGTTGAAGGAAAAGTCCCTCAGATGTTCTATACTATGTAACTTTCATAAAATATACATAGTATTTACAGAACATCCTTCAGTCAAATTCTAGATAGTGTTCAGGAAAATATTGTTCTTTATTAAATTAGGTTTTTTCCTACCCTCTTATTTTTGGTCCTATTTGCCCATATTTTTTTCTACTTCATGTAATTTTTCCTCATGAAATATTTTATCCTTATGCACATTTACACATACACATATATTGTGTGTACCTAAAGTGTAAAGAAGAATAAAACAAATACCTGTGTACTTGCTATTCTGCTTTAGAAATAGATTTACTACAATATTCAAGATCCCTGTATGCCCATCTCTGCTGATGTCTTCAACACTCATCCCTCCTCCTTTGATAAGTATTCTGTATCTTATTTAAATCTGCTTCTGGGTTTTAACTCAAAGATTGCTTTATTTTATTATATGAATTGATTATTGCCATGATTTATGGGATTCATGTTTTGGTGAATTATTGTATTTTCTATGAATGCAGATCCCAAATTGATTCTACTTCTTAATATTTACTTTAGGGCATGTTTAGCTAGATGGCATGTCATTTTGCTAGGTAATGAACCAAACTAAAAGACAGGGTAAAGCTTCATTTGGAGACAGTATATATATGTGTATTTTTTATTGCCAACCACTGTGTTGACAAGATAGGGACAAGTGGTGATACCATGTTAGCCTCAGACAAACTTTTACAGAGACCTGTTGTATTTTTTATGGCTTGAATCTAGGTACAACCTAATATGGTTGCCAAACTTTGTTTTCAAGGACAAATAGTTTGAAGTCTTCTGACTTATTTTCTGGATGCTCTTTGATGAATGTAAATGTATTAGTTGTATAGAAAAATGTATCCTGTTGGGAATTGAGTTACTAACTTTACTGTATTAAAATATGTTATATTGCCAATTTTTCATGTTGTATTCTGTTAGTGAAAGGATTGGTCTCTCACTTTGGTGAAACTAAACTGTTAATATTTCCCACTTCTTGATTTGAACTCTGGAGACTGATTTGAATCTATATTTGAAATGTAGTTGATTTCTTGTTAGGAATTTGAATTTCACAACTTTGAATTTTGTTGGGAATGACAACTACACTGATTTACTGGCATTAGTATACTAGTTATTTGGTTAAATATATTTAATGAAGTGGTTGTAAAACAATTCTGTGTATTTTTTTTAGAGCTCAGTTCCCCCAAAATTATAAAAGCAGGAAAACTCAAGACAAAGAAATCCAACAAGGTATGTCTTTACACAAAATAGTCAATTATATTGATTTTGAAAATTGTTAGGAACTCTTCTTAGATTATTGTGTATTTTTCTTCTAGTTGTATCATTGATGTTAGTTTAAAGTTAATATACTAGATAATTGTAGTCTTTATTCAAATTCCCATATGTCTCTGTGTATATCAATTTAGTCAATATCATTAAATCGTACTAGAAGTTGGATCATAAGACCAAAGCATCCTTATTTCAGTATTCTCTTGTTTGAGGAGCTTTTGGGTTAATTTGGCAAGTGCCTGCCTTTTATTGAATGTAGGTGATTTGTAAAGTTGCTTTCATGTTTAGAAAATATTTTTTCTGTATAAAATTTCTAATTTGCAAACATAACACTTATTTATTACTTCTTAGGCTAGTGATTTCAGCGATATGGCAAATTGGCCAACACCAAGTGAATTAGTGAACACTGGAGTAAGTATTGTTTTAAGGCTTTTTTTTTAATAAAGGGAAAGTATTCTCATTTAAACATGCAGAATTTATTATACTCCAGATTTAGAGAATTACGTTAATAAAGAGGTGCTAAAAACTCAACAACTACCCTCTTTATAGTTTTATCCATTTTTTGGATACCTGATTTCATTCATCACACTGCCTTCATCTAGTTGTATTCTCAAGCAGAAATTTTACTTTTGGAAGGAGTGGATACCATGCTGTCATCTTCATGTAATGCCTACAAATAGATTAATTTTTAATATAATATGTCTAATTGAAGCCCATTTTGTGTTTCAGAATTAATGCTATATATGTTTTCTTTGATTTATAATCCTTCAATATGTGTTGAAGTGCTAACTATGTACTCATACATATGTATGCATATATATCATATCAAGAAGTGTTCAATTAATGGATTTTTAATTTAATTTTAACTGTGAAAGAAGCTCTAAAAGATGGTTCTGAGAGTCTGTCAAGGGGCTTTTTAGAGGAGTGTAGCATATGTTATCTGGGTATGTATTTTCTTTTGGCACTGTACACTTTGCTATTTTTAATTTGTGCAGTATTATTGGTGTGCAGGTGTAGCTAATATATATTAATTTAAACAACTTAATTGGTATATAAATGACATGTAATAAATTGCATGTGTATAAAGTGTACAATTTGATAAGTTTTGACCTATATAAACCTGTGAATCCATCACCACAGTCAAGATAATGAACTTAACCATTACGCCAAAACTTTCCTCACACGCCTTTGTAATTTTCCCTGTCACATTCCCCACATAATCCTAGGCAACCACTGATAGGCTTTCTGTCACTTATAGTTAATTTGTATTTTCTGCAATTTTATATAAGTGGAGTCATACCGTTTGTGGTTTGTTTTGTTTTTTCTGGCTTTCACTCAGCTTAATTATTTTGAGATTTTTTCATGTGTATCAGTAGCGCATTCCTTATTGCTGAGTAATATACCATTGACTGGATGTATGTTGTTTGTCCATTCACCTATGATGGACATTGGCGTTGATTCTGATTTTTGGCTGTTACAAATAAAGCTGCTATATATATTTTGTGTGCAAAGTTTTGCATGGTTATATGCTTTCATTTTTCTTGGGTAAGTAGGAGTAGAGTAGCTGGGTCATATGGTAGCTATTCGTGTAGCTATTTTTTTTTTTTTAAAGCACCTGTGCTAATATCTGTTGCCAGTCTTCCTTTTTTTTTTTTCCTTCTCCCCAAAGGCCCCCAGTACATAATTGTATATTCTAGTTTTAGGTCCTTCTAGTTCTCCTATGTGGTATGCCGCCTCAGCATGGCCTGACAAACAGTGCTAGGTCTGTGCCCAGGAGCCGAACTGGCGAAACCCTGGGCTGCCGAAGCAGAGCATGCAAGCTTAACCACTTGGCCACGGGGCTGGCTCCTCATTTAGCTTTTTGAGAAACTACTAAACTTTTCATTCCCGCTAGCAGCATATGAAAATTCCAATTATTCCGTATCCTCACTAGTACTCTATGTGGTCAGTCTTTTAGTTTTAGTCATTCTAGTAGGTGTGTAGTGGTATTGCATTGTAGTTTTAATTTGCATTTCTCTGACTAATGATGCCAAGCACATTTTTGTATACGTTTGCTGTAAGTATGTCTTTTTGATGAAGTGTCTATTCAACTCTAGCCCATTTTTAAAAAATTGAGTTGGGTTCTTTTCTTGTTAACTGCATTTTGAGAGTTCATTATATATTTTGGATACAAGTCCTTTACAAATACTTAGCAAACATTTTCTCCCAGTCTGTGGCTTGACTTTTCTGTTGACAGTGCCTTTTGAAAGTAGTTTTTATTTTTGATAAAAGTAGTCATTTGGTTTACAGTATTTAGGTAAGGTGTAGTATCACAAAATTTTGGATATGTTAGTGAAAATGTTTGTGAAAATTATTTCAAAAACTTTGCAGTGTCAGAGTGTCCTCAGCCAAGGAAATAAGAAGCCACAAAATAGGAAAGAAAGAGAAGACAAGGTCGAAAAGAGAAGTAACAGTGAGAGCAAAGAAAGCCGGGAAACAAAATTAGATGGTCCTGGAGAAAATGTCAGCGAGGATGAGGCTCAGTCAAGTAATCAACGAAAGAGAGGTTAGTTCATCTATAATTTTTTGTTTTTTCCCCAGTTTTATTGAGATATAATTGAGATGTAACATTCTTTTAGTGTAAGGTATACAACACAATGATTTGATGTATGTATATATTACAAAATGATTACCGCAATGTTTAGTTAACATCAATCACTGCACATTCATAGTTTTTTTCCTTATCATGAGAACTATTAAGATCTACTCTCAGCAACTTTCAATTATACAATACAGTATGGTTAATTATGGCCACCATGCTGTACATTACATCCCCAGAACTAATTTATCTTATAACTGGAAGTTTGTACCTTTTGAGCACTTTCACTCATTTTCCCCATCCCCCACCCCCTGCTTCTGGCAACCACCGGTCTGTTCTGTTTCTATGAGTTCAGCTTTTTCAGATTCCACATATAAGTGAGATCATACAGTGTTTGTCTTTCTCTGTCTGGCTTCTGACTTCTTTCACTTAGCCTAATGCCCTCAAGGTTGTTGCAAATGGCAGAATTTCCTTCTTCTTTCTCATGTCTGAATAATCTTTCATTGTATCAATACCACATTTTCTTTATCCATTCATCTATCACTGGACACTTAGATTGTTTCCATGTCTTGGCTCTTGTAAATTAGATGGTCCTGGTGAAAATTTCAGTGAGGATGAGGCTCAGTCAAGTAATCAATGAAAGAGGTTAGTTTATCTATATCTTCTTTTTGATTTTAATTTTTGGAAGAAAGTTGTAGTAATGAAGATCATATTTAATCAATTGATTCCTAGTAGTCACCAATAAGTATTTTGGATTTCCTCTGGATACCATCTGCAATGGTAACTAAGTTGCTTTTGTAACATTTCTGAACTATTGGGCTTTCATTTTTGCATTTGTGACTTGTAGTTTATGTAGGAATGGAATGAAGTACCACTTATAGAGATGAGTGTAGATATATTCTTGGAAGGTTGTATGATAATTACTGTTTTTTAAATCTGCATTGGAACAATGCCCTATTTTTCAGGGAGTTCTGAGAATTTTTTTTTTTTTTTTGCTGAGAAAGATTCACCTTGAGCTAACATCCATGCCAGTCATCCTCTGTTTTTAGTATGTGGGCCGCCAGCACAGCATTGCTGCTCTGCTAACAGAGCAGTGTAGGTCCACGCCTGGGAACTGAAGCAGAGCATGCTGAACTTAAAACCACTAGGCCCCTCAGGCTGCCCCCTGAGAATATTTTTCTAAGAGAAAAGTGAGAACAATTTTTTTCAACATTTTTTTCCTTGTAGCATTCTCCCATTAAATTATACTTTGAAGAAAAAAAAATTATCTTCACATCCCTTTCCATATTCTTTTTGAAACTTTTCATCTGTCTAAGGGACAGATTATGATTTAACTGCTTTGTAAAAGCAAATATGGAGGAGACATTTCATGATGATGCAGTAGTTGCTAGCCAACTTCTTTAATAATGTCACTAACAATCTGCCATATATTGAGCCCTTACCAAAATTTTTTTTTGGTGAATATGTAATCCTTATCTGCAGGGTAAACGTTAGGCTCACTTGATACAATGAGCCAAGGCTAACTGCTCAAAAGTGGTGGCAACAGGACAACCGTGTTAGAAAACAATTTCCCCATTTCCTAAACACTTTATCACTTACCTTTTTCATGCTAATTAGATACATGAAGGGTCTTTTTGACTGTCTAGAATTCATAGCTGACAGACCTGTCATCCTCCTCTAAGATTTGTCTTCATGTTAGTTGCCTCAATTAAAACTGATCAGCCAACACTAAAATCCCAGTGTTTATAGTTAGGGTAATTCATATAATCAAGTCATGAATTGACTCTCCTTAGAACACACATTTTTATCTTAAAAAGAAGGGCTTGTTTATGCCCAAGAATCACATTGATGGAATTTATACTATAGACTTTAAAGCATTTTTATTTATTTGTTTATTTAAGATTTTATTTTTCCTTCTTCTCCCAAAGCCCCCCAGTACATAGTTGTGTATTTTTAGTTGTGGGTTCTTCTAGTTGTGGCATGTGGGATGTCGCCTCAGCATGGCCTGATGAGCGGTGCTGTGTCTGAGCCCAGAATTAGAACTGGTGAAACCCCGGGCCGCTGAGGCGGAGCACTCGAACTTAACCACTCGGCCATGGGGCTGGCCCCTAAAGCGTTTTTAGATCTTTTTGTATTCTGTCTTCCTCATCTGTCCGTAGTGTGCAGGATTTGTATGAAATCAGTACTGAAGTTGCACACTAATATTCCCTATCCCTTAATTACCTTAGTAGTTTTTCCTTTGGCCATAGATCTTTTGTTTTAGTTGAAACTATAAATTGGGCATAAGACTGAACATTTTGAAACTTTAACTATGGAATCTATGAATAGGTAATCTTCAGAATTTTGCTACAATGTAACAATCACTACCATTTAGTCAACAAGAAAAGTTACATTGCTTGTATCTCTCTCTTAAGAAGTTAGAAAAAGAAGTTAGAAAATGCAGGGCTGGCCCCGTGGCCAAGTGGTTAAGTTCGCGTGCTCTGCTGCAGGGGCCCAGGGTTCGGATCCTGGGCACGGACATGGCATCGCTCGTCAGGCCACGTTGAGGTGGCGTCCCACATGCCACAACTAGAAGGACCTGCAGCTAAGATACACAACTGTGTACCAGGGGGGATTTGGGGAGATAAAGCAGGAAAAAAAAAAAAAAAAGAAGATTGGCCACAGTTGTTAGCTCAGGTGCCAATCTTAAAAAAAAAGAAAAAAGAAATTAGAAAATGCATAGTAGCTGGGAAAAGACTTTTAATTGCAATTAGACAAATTTTATACTTAAACTTAATTTTGAGAAACCTCTTTCATTAGTAGTAATGCTGGATAAGTCATTATTTTAGACAGTGATTTGAAACTAAAAGTGTTTTGAATCACTAGTCAGACTTTCCACTGTGTACATTATAATGTCTTATCAGATATACATCATTCTAAAGCCTAAGAAGCAAGTATTAGACAGGAATAGTGTGTACATGTACTCTTTTCAAATAGCTTAACCATCAGAATTAAACAGAAGAGTGAGCATTTCATTTAAAAGCAAAAGAATTCCAATGATACTCAATCACTGGCTTTTCAGTTGACTTTTCAAAATACTGTTTGTGCAAACAAGTTTATTAAGGAGCTATGTGAGAAGAAGAAAATTATTTCGGTACTCCACAAATAATCTTTTAAAAGACAAATTAAGTATTTAATTAAAATTTAGATTCCTTTCAGAATTGCAGTGCTTTAATGAAAATTGTGCATTGTCATTAAATGATTTTGTTTTCTTCAAGCTAATAAGCACAGGTGGGTACCACTCCACTTAGATGATGTAAGACCAGACAGTCAAGAAAGACCAGGATCCCGGAACAACTCAAGATGTCAACTTGAAGTAAATAAATCATCACATAACAATAGGAGAAATGATACACGAAGTAAGTTACATTCTAAGAGGAAAATGACTAAAAAAACTTAAGGCTTATTATTTTAATAACCATGTATAGTATAAACTCTTTGAGAATAAGCTATAGACATTGTGCCCCTTTAACCCTAAATATCTTCAGAGTGTATATCATAAGAATAATAATACAGTGTGACTGTTCACAGGCAGATTTTCCCAATAATGTACTTTACAGTTTTTCCTCCCTCCTTTCCAGGATCTAATCTGGGATCACACATTACTTTTAGTTGTCTTTTCTCTTTAGTCTCCGTTAGTCTGGAACAGTTCTTCTGCTTTTGTCTTTCATGACATTGATTTTTTCTGAAGACCTTAGGACAGTTATGTGCTAGATATCTCTCACTTTAGGTTTTCCTAATGTTTCCTCATGATTACATTTGGGTTATGAATTTTTGGCATGAATACTACAAAAGTTAAATGGTCTTCTTCTCACTATATCACGTGGAAATGCACATGATCTTGGTTTATGTTATTATTGGTGATATTAACTTTGAGCACTTGGTTAAGATGATGTACCCAGGTTTCTTTATTGTAAAAATACTCTTTTCTCCCTAGTAATTAATATGTAATTTGTAGGGGGATACTTTGAGACTGTGGAAATACCCAGTTTCTCATCAGACTTTTCACATGAGCTTTAGTTTTCATTGATGATTCTTGCCTGATGGAATTACTGCCATAATGGTTGCAAATGCTGATTTTTCTTACTGCATCATTCCTTCTATATTAGTTGGCATTCCACTATAAGGAACAACTTCCCATTATTATCAGTATGGACTTAAGGCTTATTTTTTCAGTGAGTGATAATTTGTTACTATGATTATTTAATTTGACACTCAGATTGTCCCAGATTTGGCTAGTGGAAATCTCTTCTGGGTGGTTTCTGGGTCCTTTTTAAAAAGTCAACTTTACTGAGCTATAAATTACATATATTAAAATACACTCACGTTACTATTACTTCCCTCAACCACCAGTCTACTTTCTGTCAGGTTAGATTTGCCTTTTCTAGAATTTCATACAGTATACATTATGTACCCATCTCTCCTTTTGCTCATTGTAATGTTTTTCAGACTCATCAATATTATTCCATGTATCGGTAGTTTCTACCTCTTTATTGCAGAATGGTTTTCTTTTGAATGTATACACCCCTTTATCCTTTCATCTGTTCACAGATATTTGGCTGTTTCCAGTTTTGGGCTATCATGAGTAATGCTACTGTGCACATTTGTGAACAAATCTTTGTGTGGGCATATGTTTTAGTTTCTCAGGCAAACACACAGGAGTGGATTGCTAGATGGTGTGGTAAGCGTGTATTTAGCTTTATAAGAAATTGCAAAGTTGTTTTCCAAATTGGTTGTACCATTTTACATTCTCACCAGCAATGTTTCTTTCCTATTTGTTAGGCTGTATGTTATGTGGAATTTCCCATGTGTTGGATTTGGCTGATTGCTTTGTCAGGATATCCTTTAACGTGTTCCTTTGTCTTTTCTCTATATAACTGGTAATAAGAGCTAGGGGTTTGATTAGGTTCAGGTTTAGTTTTGTTTTTGTTTTGGTGGGAATCCTTTGTAGCATGTATGTGTATGTGTCTTAATGTATCACAGCAGTAGGAATAAAATGTCTGGATGTCCCACTTTCAGTTGTGTTAATGTTGAGTTGGTTCAGGTGTTGTTAGCTTTATCCATCCATCATAAAGTGTCCCATCAGTCTTTCATTTAGTGGTATTTCTTTCATTAAAAATCATCCCCCAGATATGTTATTTCAACAGGGTTTGCTCAGATTTCAGAAAGTGGAGGAGGACAGGAGGATTTGTGGAAACAATTGGATGAACATTTGGTTTTATAGTTTTCTGCTGAACTCTTTTAAATCTGATAATTTTTCAGGCATGTTGTCCTGTGAATGGAGAATAAGGCTTAAGAAAATTTTACAAACAATATTACCACTTAAAAAGTTTCCAATTATATTATGAAAATTTTTAAACTCAAAAAGTTGAAAGAATTGTACAGTGAATACTTGTCTAACCACCATTTAGTAATTTTCCTATATTTAATTTATCCATCTTTAGAATCATTTGAAAGTAACTAGCAGATATCTGATGTCCTAAGAAAATGTAGTATCCAAGAAAATCAACACTAATTTTCTAATATCATCTAAAATTTAGTCAGTTGTATTTGTTCAGTGGTCCACAAAATATGACGATAAAATTATAAAACTTGTCTACAAAAAAATTGAGACATTTTTTGCCTCTTGTACCATTGTTTCTCAAATATATCACTTGAATGTTTTATTCTAAAAGTGATATATATTCATAATTTAAAATTTTTTGTTATTAAATATGGGGTATAAGAAAATATGTAAGATTATAAAGAACAATAATATAATGAACACTGGGAACTCAGCTCCCAGTTTAGAAATGCCTGTTACCTTTGAACTTCCCTGTGTGCCCTCTGCAGTTTCATCCTATTGCCTCCTCGCGGGAAAAAAAAGAACCCAAATGTTTTAGTTTTTTTGAATGCTTTTGAAATTGGTATCCAGTATGACTCCATTCACATATTCTTTGGCACCAATTTTTTTCACTTAGTCTAATTTTCTTAGATACATGCATGTTGGTTGTATTGCTGTGATTCATTCATTTTTCCCCCCTGCTAAAGGGTGTTTCACTCTTTGATAAAATCTGTTCTTTTGGTGGACATTTGGATTGTTTCCAGTTTTTTGATATTAAAGTACTGCCATGACCATTTTTATGCATATTTTCCAGTAAACATGTATAAGAGGTTCTCTAGGCTAATTTCTTCAGACAGCAACCTGTGAGTGTGTTATAAAATTGATGTACTGGATCATGATCAGGTTTTTCAAAAAAAATTGGTAGACTAGAGTGCTTTACATGGTAAATATTTTTCTCATGACAATTGTGTATAAATCACAGAAAAATTTTTCTATGTGTAGGAGGGCTTAACATACAATAATGCTTACTGTTATTTATTTATTTTGCTGAGGAAGATTTGCCCTGAGCTAACATCTGTTGCCAGTCTTCCTCTTTTTCTTTTTGTATGTGAGTTGCCGCCACAGCATGGTCACTGATGAGTAGGTGTAGGAACTGAATCCTGGCCGCTGAAGCAGAGTGCACCGAACTTAACCACTAGACCACTGGCCGCCAGGGCTGGCCCTGTTCTATGTTTTCTATTTTGGTTACCATTTGATGTTACAAGACCTTAGGATGTTTGTTAGACTAGGGTGAGTGAAATACTCTTTCATTGTCTTAAGTTGCATTTCTCACGGCCAGTGAGACTGAGTACCGTTTTCTATATTTGTTATCCATTTGCATTTCCTTGTTTGCCCTACCTGTCTTTTAGCCATTTTTCCCATTGAGTTGCCACGTGTGTGTGTATGTTTGTACCTAAGAGAAATTTGTATGAGTTCTATATGTATTATGGATATAATTCCTATATTTTGCTGCAGGTATCTTCTCCCAGTTTTTGTGTTTTCATTTCCTTTTTTCTTTAAAAGGAACATTTTTTATTTAAATAGAAACATTCTTTCCTTAAACATTTTGTGAGCATAAGTATTTTTCAGGCACTTGATATAGTGCAAACTCAGTTGACTTGAAATTCTTGAATTTTCAACAGTATAATCTTGGCAAAGGACCTCTTTATCTTTTTTCATGTGTTATATTACTTATTAGAATGTCTTCTTTATATATCAGTACTTCTATGGGTCCTCTTTTATGCCAGAGACATTTTGACAAATTCCTATCAGATCTCTTAAGTTTGTATCTATCTGAAGAATGGCTGGTTATGAACAGCTATTTACAAAATGAGGAGGGGTGGTTACCATGTTTTCATAAAGATAATCATGTTATTCAGTGTTGCAAATTGGAATGTATAAAAATATTTTCATTTTAAAAAGGTTGGAGGCGTGATAGAGAAAAGAGAGATGATCAAGATGAAGTTTCCAGTGTGAGAAGTGAGGGTGGTAATATTCGAGGTTCCTTTAGAGGCCGAGGAAGAGGCCGGGGACGCGGAAGAGGACGAGGCAGAGGAAATCCTCGAGGTATGACATGATTATTTGTTTTGTGAAATTAGATGACCTTTGAAAAAAGTGTGCAAGCCCTCTGTGAGTTTTTCCCACTATCCCATATAATGTTTCAACTTTTTTTTGTCTGATAATAAAGATGGTTTTATATTGTTATCCCTTGAAATACTTTACTTTGGATTTTTCTTTATAAAGTAACTATTTCTGTTTTTTTTTTTTTAATCTACGATCACCTTTCTTTTTCTTTATTCACATCAAGTGAACTTTGATTATTCATATGGTTATCGAGAACATGGTGAAAGGACTGATCAACCATTTCAGACAGAACTTAATACCAGTATGATGTATTACTATGATGATGGTACAGGCGTACAGGTGTATCCTGTGGAAGAAGCATTGCTTAAAGAGTATATTAAGCGCCAAATGTAAGTCGATCAGACATAAGCACATGGGATAGAACAATCTGTTACAATATCAAACTTGAACATCATTGATAATAGGTTATAACACATTTTTAAAATTGTTTATTAGTAAAATTGAAAGATTTTAGTAGTAGTTTATACTTTTTTGTAGGAAACGTTAGTAAAATACGTAAGTGTTTTTTAAAAATTTATATTTGTTTCATATTATTTGTATCAGACTCCTGCTTTCTCTACTATTTAGGTATTTCTCTGCTTATAGGATATTAATTAAAATGTCATGGCATAATATGAGTGATTAAATATAAGAATATAAAACTGCTATGTATATATTTGAAATTGAAGAAGTGAAACTTGGCTTATTATTTGCAAATGTTTATATTAAAATTTGCAAATGAATATAAATGGCAAAAAATGGTGGTGGATATCTTGACTTAATTAGCAATTGATTTGAGAATTCTAAGTTTAACTTCTAAGTTCTCTCTCTTCGTGACATGTATTATAGGGGAACTATCAATTCTTTTAGTTCAAACTTTTTACCTAGTTCTCATAATAGTTGCTTTCAGAACTCTGAAATTGAAGTTAGGAGAATATTAGTTTGTTCTGTTGTCTTTAAGAAAAAATAATTCCTCTGCATATTAGTATTGTATAGAATGTTTTGCATATTTATATAGTGTGTTTATATAGTGGTAAGAAAAATGTTCCCAAGTGATTTGCGTAACTAATTTGCTGGAGTTACAATTTTCTTGTATCCCTACAAGATGAAGGAAAAAGGCTATTTTTGAAAGGGCATAAGCAGTTTAAAAACATCTGTCTTTATTTAACAAAGAAAATGGACCTTACACTCTTCCTAGAAAATAATTTCTTCATCAGCATCAGCTAGGCGTCTTCCTGGGATGCCTTCATGGTGGATTTGATTGACTTACGATACGAAACAACTTATTTATTTTTTTCTTGATTCTTTTGTTACAGTTGACGCAAACACTGAAGAAAAGGGCCTTTTTATGGGCAGGAAGTTTCTAGCATGTGGCTATCAACTTCAAATCACTATTCCTGTCTTTCTTGTAACTCTTGCTGCCAGGTCCCTTCTGAGACCTGACAGTGGACATGCAGCTCCATGTCAGGATAATCGGCCTCCAGTGTGCTCATACAAATGAGGGAGGAGCAGAGCTACTTCAGTGTTGACAAAATTTCTGATCATGCAGTGTAGAATCCAGAGCTTCTAAGGTAGGACATGATAATGTCCCCTAGGACACTGAACAAAATGTCAGACACAGCATTGGGCATGACTCCTTTTGTTGTTGTTATTGTTTCAGCAGTAGGATTTTTGGCAGATGTTAGAGCACCAGGTTTAGAATGGCTCTTTACTGTTATCATTCTTTGATTAGTGGACATCTGGATTTGAGGAGTCATGCTTTTGATTTTGTGTCTTTGAGGTTTCTCATACATAGGCAGGTTGATTAGGGTTTAGATTTCTCTTTGAGGAGTTAACTGAAAATTTCCTTGCACTTGTAGAAAATTATGCTAGGTGTATTTTGAAGTAAGAGGCTTTACTGTATTATGGATGGTTGAGTTTTTAAAGTCATTTTAACTGAAAATGTATATTTGTCATTTTTGATGTCAGAATATTAAAAATTTAAGATCTCAATTATTTCTAGCTGAGACAGTCTCTTGTGGCATTCAGACATAGAGATGAATATGTTTGCAGTCCATTAGACGTTTAAATATATATGTGCTATAGGTAATGGGGTGATTTATGAATTTATTTAGATAGTGTGGTTTTCACTAAGTACTAGATTAAAAAGGCATCTTATTAATGATTCGGAGAAGTTCTCATCTAAGAACAGTTTTAACTTGTGACTAAATCAAATATCTTAATGTCTGAAAATTTAGAAGTTAAGCGTGTGTATTATGTGCTCACCACATGCCAGGCACTGTGAAAAGGGCTTTTTGAGGTGTAACAAAAATCAAAATGTTCATTTCTTTGAGACTTAGATTTTTTTCTTCAGTGTTTAAAAAGAGTAAATGATTTACTAGTGTTATTGAGAAGTCAGTAGTATTTCACTGATGTCACGGAGCTTTGTACTTTGATAGTTGGATAAATATCTGAGTGCAAAAAAACAGCTTGAGTAATTTACATTTCTAAAGTAAGATTTTTCCCCTCAGTGAAAAATAGCTCAAAGCCAGTTTTCATTTATAGGTGATTATTTCTCCAAAGTTAGAATTTGACTTGGTTACTTCAAGGGTGTCTTTAGTCACCCAACCTTACACCCAAATGTATGAGTTGGTATGCTTTCTCATAATTTGCTACCCATCTCTGAAAACTTTCTTTGTGATTTACAAACAGTACAGGGTTATTAAACTGTAGGCCATATCATCATTGATGTCGTGTATTTTTGTATTATTCTTTTCTAGATTTTCTCCTATTTATCCTCTTGTTCTTTCGCTCTAGACTCCTATTCTCATATTCCTATATGGAGTATTTTTGTATTCTTTTCTACATTTCCCCCTTTTTATCCTCTTGTTCTGTCTTTCTAGAATCCTATCCTCATTTTTCTATTTGGAGGCTGTAATTTTAAACGTGTTTCTCAAATGCCATTACTGAATATATTCTCATATTATCGTTGTATCTTGGAACTTGTAGTTATCGATCATACAGTTTGCCCGTTTGCATTTCTCTCTGTATGTTTCTAGAGAAGATTGAGGTGTCTAAGCTTTTTCTGTATTTTTTCCCCCACGTACCTCATAGTGTCGTAGATATTCCTTGTTTAGCTATATTCTGTTCACTGTTGATGTCTTTTATAGTTCTGTCCATTAAAGAAAGGAGATCTTGAATCGTTCAAATATATAATTGTGTGTGTGCACCTGTGTCCATGTATTCACTAAGTTTTTACTAAGCATGTGCTGATTACTGGTTTCAGAAGTATTAAGCAATGTCAGTACCCAATTTAGAAAACAAAGCCAACTCTAATCTTCTCAGTAAACTTGACAAAGGATACTTCCAATATGCTATTCTTCTCAGTGTTGGGAAAAAGTTACAAGGCAATCTATTGACAATGTGTTTAGCTTTGTTACTTAGTGTTTAAATGAAGCAAATTAAAGTGGCTTTGTAATGAAATTTTTCACTTAATTGACTCATTTAAAAAAATCAATTGTTGAAGTATTTTAAAGTAAAATGCTGGGTAATTTTTCATACTTAGGTAAAGCTGATCTAAGTAGAAGTTAATATTAGTTTTTTGGAAGATATTCAGTACTCTAAATTCTCCTCGTGTGTAAGAGAAATTATTAACTTAGTGGGGTTTTGCTATTATTTCTTATATTTACCCTATGTTGTATTAACTATATAATGTTATTGATAAACTGGTTTTATAGCAATTGATAGTATAAGCAGTAAATATTTTTATTTCCTATGAATAAATGGATGCAGTTTATATTTACTTCCTCGTTTCTCTTTTCAGTGAATATTACTTCAGTATAGAAAATTTGGAACGGGACTTCTTTCTTAGGAGAAAGATGGATGAACAAGGTTTCTTGCCTATTTCCCTGATTGCTGGTTTCCACCGTGTTCAGGCTCTCACTACAAACCTGAATCTCATTTTAGAGGTAATTATTCATTTACAAAACAGCCTCCAAGCAGTCTTTACTTTCTGTTCAGTCATGCTGTGAATCTAAAACTGCTCTAAAAAATAGATATTATAAAAAATTTAAGAAACAGAACCCAAAAACAATTGTAGTTGCCTAAGACTTAGACTGCATCTCATGACTTTTTTCCATTTTATAAAACCCAAGTAAATGTCTAAGCTTGGAAATCCCTCAAAGAATTACTAATGATGTTTCCACCTGTTTTAACCTGATCCTTCAAGGTTGAACATTGAACCTTCTTAGGTGTTCCTGATCCTGTAGTTTTCTTCAGGTTGCTGTAAAATAGCATGCATTCCCATTTATTAAAATTTTGAGCTTTTTTTTATTTTTAAATTTTATTTATTTATTTTTTTTGAGGAAAATTAGCCCTGAGCTAACATCCACTGTCAGTCCTTTTTTGCTGAGTAAGACTGGCCCTGAGCTAACATCTGTGCCCGTCTTCCTCTACTTTATATGTGGGATGCCTACCACAGCATGGCTTGCCAAGTGGTGCTGTGTCTGCACCTGGGATCTGAACCGGCAAACTCCGGGAAGCGGAACATGTGCACTTCACCACTGCACCACTGGGCTGGCCCCAATTTTGAGAATTTTTAATGTGCTACAGAAAGGCTAATTTAAAAGTCTTTCCAGTTTTGTTCTTAATGCTTTTCTTAAATCTTTTCCTGTCCTGTTCAAGAAATGCTTTCAAGATTTTTGGTTTCTGTTCCCTACATACCTACAACTGAATTTACGCTTTTCCCTGTATAGCTCTATGAATTTTGACAGACTTCACCATTGTGCTCCTCTGTAGCCAATCTCTTTCTCTATACACAGCCCTTGGGAACCACTGGTCTGATTTTTGTTCCTCTAGTTTTGCCTTTTCCAGAATATCATGTAAATAAACTATATAGTTTGTAGCCTTTTGTTTCTGATTTCTTTCACTTAGCATGGTGCTTTTGAAATTCATTCATGTTGTTGCATGTATTAGAAGTTTGTTCTTACTGTTGACTAGTATGCTGCAGAATGGATGTACTGCAGTTTGTTTAGATTGTTTCCAGTTTTTGGAGTTATGAGTAAAGCATAAAGGTCTTTGTGTGGACGTATTTTCATTTCTGTTGGGTAAATATCCAAGATTGTGATTGTTGAGATGTATGGTAAGTGTATGTTTAACTATAAGAAATTGCCAACCTATTGTTCAAAGTGGGTTTAACCATTTTGCATTCCACCATTTTGTATGAGAGTTCCATTTGCTCCAAGGCCTCATCAGCACTTGGTATTGTCAGTTTTTTTGAATAATATATATATAGTGGTTTCTCATTGGGGTTTTTTTTTTTTTTTTGAGGAAGATTAGCCCTGAGCTAACATCTACCAATCTTCCTCTTTTTGCTGAGGAAGACTGGCCCTGAGCTAACATCTGTGCCCATCTTCTTCTACTTTTATATGTGGGACAGCTACCACAGCATGGCTTGCCAAGCAGTGCCGTGCACGCAGAGAAATACCTAAATAGTAGAGAAAGCAGGAGTCTGATACAAATAATATGACACAATTTATTTATTTTTTCATGCTCCTGTTGATAGGCATTTCAGTTCTTGCCAGTTTGAATCTGTGATACTGTTGTGAACATTATTGTACGTATATTTGGATGGGCATATGCACTTATTTTTCTGTGAAATTGATTGAGTAATGGAATATATATATATATGCTTAGCATTTGTAGATACTGCTAAACATTTTTCCAAAGTATTGAACCAATTAAAAGTACCACTCTTGAGAGTTTGACTTGCTCCACATTCTAGCCAACATTGTTGGCAGTCTTTTCCCAAAACATTATTTTGAAAATTTAAACCCACAGGAAAGTTTCAAGGAGCTTTTTGTTTCTGTTTTTTAAATTCAGGTTTAAAAGCATGCTGTAAAATGTAGAGATCTTAGGTGTTCAGTTTGAGTTTTTTGTTTAAAAAGTTTTATTAGTGAAACTGTATAAGACTGCTCCAAACAAAATATAGTCTCTTACTCCAGAAACTTCCTTAGTGGCTCTTTCCAGTCAATTATTACCTCCCCCCTCCCCACAAAACCACTTTTCTGATTCTATTAGCATAGATTAATTTTGTTTGTTCTTGACATTTGTGTAAATAGAATTCTTCTGTCTCCTGGCTCTTTCATTTGTAGTTTTAAAAATTCATCCATATTGTTGCAAGATCTGGATGCTCGGTATACTGGTTTGCTACTGAGGAGTCATTGCTTTTAGAACTTTCAGTGGATGAAAATAGGAGAATATATATTAGAAAAAAAAATACAGCTATCACGAATTCAAACCCCTTACCATAAGATTCTTCCTTATTTCCTTCATTCCATATTTCAGACTCTCTTTTCTTTGAGTATACTGATTCCCATCAAAAGAATTTGTTTGTAAGTAATTTTTAATACTAATTTTAAGGCAATGTCCAGTTATGGAAAATTTAACATGAGAAGTAAGTACTATACTAATATTAAGGGCATACGAATGTAGGATTCTTTTTTTTTTTTTAAGATTTTATTTTTCCTTTTTCTCCCCAAAGCCCCCCAGTACATAGTGGTATATTTTTAGTTGTGGGTTATTCTAGTTGTGGCATGTGGGATGCTGCCTTAGCATGGCTTGATGAACGGTCCCAGTCCACACCCAGGATCCAAACAGCAAAACTCTGGGCCGCTGCAGCAGAGCATGTGCACTTAACAACTCGGCCACGGGGCCAGCCCCTAAGATTCTTAAAGTAATACATATAATATGTCCTTCAACTAAAATATAGTGAGTTTTAATTTCTGTAAGTTAACAAGTATGTATGCTAAGTTTTTATATTTGCATTTTTTCCTAATTTAATTTCTATAAGGTGAATACCCTTGGATTTCAGTTAAAATTCAGATCAATAAGACTTTAATTTTTATTTCAAAGAAATTTTGTTCTAGTTTTATTTCATCCTTAAATTTACAGCCTGTTTGTTTTTGAGAGGCACCATAGCTTGGTGGCTAAGACTTTTAGTGGTGGACAGATAGTAAATGATTTGAGTCCTGGTATTACCTCATACTAAGTCCTGTGATCTTTATCAGGTTTGTTTATTTCTTTGAGCCTTAGTTTCCTCATCTATGAAATAAGGGTAATTACACCTACCTTATACACTATTGTGAAGAATCTATGTGTGTTGGTATTTCTTATCACTCACTTAATGGTGGTAGTTATTACAATAATAAAATATAATGCCTAAATTTTATTTGGTGATACTATATTAATGGAAGCCAAAAGGAAATATGCGAGAGAAAAAAATTGAGAATAAAAATTATAGTTAAAAGTAGTTTGTTTCCAGTTGATGGAATGACTATTCTGATTGTGAAAAGCAGATTATCTGCTACATGTTAAATCAAGATATTTGTTACTTTACAGGGACAAATGATTTTAAAATTTGTTGTGTTTTAAGTTAATTTATGAATATGTATAGAAACATTAACCATCTGCTAATTTCAGATTTAAAAACGTTTTAGGTTATTACAAGTATAGGACATATGAATGAAAGTTTTTTAATAGCTTAAAATTCCTGTTTATAGGCACTGAAGGATAGCACAGAAGTGGAAATTGTGGATGAGAAAATGAGAAAAAAAATAGAACCAGAAAAGTGGCCAATTCCGGGCCCTCCTCCACGTAGTGTGCCACAAACAGACTTCTCACAACTGATTGATTGCCCAGAGTTTGTACCAGGCCAAGCCTTTTGTTCACATACAGGTAACTGCATTTCATTTAGAGCAAACAGTGTAGCAGTAGGCTATTTGGTCCAATTTACCTATCCTTTTTCTAAGTTTATTTAGATTCAATAGCAAAATTAAAGATAACTAAATGACTTTGATGCTCTAAATTCTATTCATATTGCCTCCCAAGCAGAGCTATAAATTAAATAGGGATTTAAGAATTATGGGTGAGGCTCTGCTCCATTTAGTTTTGAATTATTGGTGTACTTTATCATGTGTGAAATGTCTCCCTTTTGTAATTTTACTAAATGATTATAGATATATTGTGCCAGTTTTCCCTTTTTAAGATTGGAGTAGTCTAGTAGGATTGGAATAGTCTAAAAGCCTTATTCTCAAGAGTGGGGTAGCCTTACTTTAATTCTGTAACCAATGTGCTTCAACCTTGTCTTGAAAAGACGAGATGACCTGTATTCTAAAGCAGAGTTGGGGTTCTCTTATGAAGTTGTTATAATTACAGATTAAAGAATTGGTGGTATTTAGAATTTCCAAAAACTGCTTTAATGTTAAGAATTTTTTCCTGGATCATTTTTAAGACATTCCCTCTTGGGAAAAAATATGTGTGCTTAAACCTTTTTCAGTCAGGGTGATGATCTGCTGATGCTCTTGGATGTCATTTGATCGGAGTATGCAGAGGAATAGGTGACTCACTGAAATATCATTATAAATATTGGAACAAATCGTGCTGCAGAAATGGAAGCGACCAGACTTCTTCTGTGCAAGAATATCTACTCCAACTCCTTATGGAGGAGGTTGGGCCAACACTACAGTGGAGATAAACACCTTTGTGATGATGATGAGAGACAGACCAGAGGACTGCTGTTGTTTTTATAGGAGCTGCCCGTTTGTGTGTGGTTAGCCTGGGCTGCATGTGCTACTTTTATTCACGGTGGGAAAGTTAATTATCATTCTGGAAATATTGCAAGATTCTGTCTTTTCCTTCCAAACTTATGTACTTGTGTCCAGATCAATAAAGCAGAAATAGAGAAGCTTGAGTGGCATTTCCCAGATTGTTAGATCCTTTGCTATTTGATTTGCCCTTTGGTATAGTGTACATTGTATAACTCACGTATTGTAATATTTCATATGGACTATAAGAATTATTAGTGTGGAACTAAGGGATAAGAAATTTAAGAAATGAACAAGAGTATTTTTTTCTTTATTCTTCAAAATGTATTTTTGATACACCAGTATGAGAAACTTGGCCATCAATAAAGCTCTGATGGACAGTCTCACAGATGTTTTTATTTAAGTGTTTCTTTGATTGTTCTTTTAAATCTAGCCAGCAACTTGGGCAGGTGTTTTAAAAGTTGAAGAAAATTGACTTTTTAAGGTTTTTTTTTAAAGAGATACAATGTCTGATTGTATAAGTTAGTTTATTGTGTAAACTTGGGGTCCAAGATGACATTTTTAACTTGCTTATGAACAAGCATTGGGTGAGTCAGATAAAATATGAAATACTTTTTCCACAGGGTAGCTAAGATAGGTCAGTCAAGTTGGTAATGCCTGTCCATTAACCATTTATGCATTATTAATAAAATTACAAGAATAAAATTACAATGTCTTGTACATTTTTGTGTTTTTTGAATATACACTCATTTACATGCACATACCTATTGTGTGAAACATGTTAATGTATATTTAAATGTCAAAAATTGAGTTCTTTATACATCAGAAATCAGATGGATAATGAAGATGTATAAAAAGATGGAATGTTCTTAGAGTTGTGCTGATTCACATTTACTGTAGGAATAAATATGGAAATTTAGCCTTTTCCCATGAATCCTCAAATGTCCGACTTAATAATTTCCCTCTGATAAGAAAGCCTAGTTCCTAAATTCAGTAGAGTAGTATGTCACTAAAAACTTGAAATGGAAATAAAGGATAGGAAGTGTAGATTGTGTTTGTCTGTACCTTTGGGTAGAGAAAAGTAGTAAAACTTTTATCTATATCCTTTTTATCTTAAATGAGAAGACCTTAAATTTCAAAAACATAACCCTTGATGTATACTTTCTGAGGAATTTGTATGGTAAAATATTTAAACATTTTTGATCCTTGTCATCAAAGAAATTAAAATTTCTGTTTTCCCCTCTATGGAGGTGGAATTGTCTAACATTTGTTAACCTTTGCACTGAACAGAGGACCTTAATGCACCAGAAAAGGTTCACTATGGGAATGGTAAGATGTTAGTTTTGAAATTTAGACTTTGCAGTTCTATAGAAATAGTATTGCACTATCTACTCTTAAGTAAAAGGATTTTATTCACCAAAATTGAGAGTTCAGCTACCTGACAATCTTGTTTTTTGTGGAATTTTTTTGCCTTTTAAAGACTATTGAATGAGCTGAGTGATTTCCTTTGGAAAGGTAATTTGCAGATGTATTCTTGAATGTGCCACACATAAAGTATATAATCCTTTTAAAGCAAGTGTATATAATTACCCAGAACTGTGATTCAAGGTGGATAAAAACGTCATCCTAGTAGATTCCACGGACTATATATGATGATTTATCTCTAGAGAGTCATGTTGAGAATTTTCAATTAGGGAAAGCAGCAAAGATAGATTTTTTTTCCTATATTCTCACAAATTAGAACCTGTGAGTGTCAAAGTATGTGTCTCATTTTTTTGTCTGTAAGTTTGATGTCAAGTAGTCCAAGTTGTATTCAAACTCATTTGGTCTTGGAAGATTAGGGCTTTACCATTATCCTTAAAGTTTACACACATATGGTTTGAAATCTTTTCATTGTAAAAGAAAATACAGATACAGAAAATCACACGGAGCATATGTATAACTTAATTATAAGATGAATACCCTTTAAAAACTCAGACTTCTAAATTTTCTTATTTTACCCAAATTCTTTGGTATTTTGATGTCATTTGGTTATAAGCTAAGCACATGTAAATATAGTGAAACACTTGACTTTAGGGTAGAAAAAGTGTTCAATCTTAAAGAGCATATAGAGATGATTATATAATAAACTTAAGTAGGTATTTAAAGATTAAATGTCTGTGTTAAAAATAGTAGCTACTGATTTCCCTACCATGTGCCAGGTTCTGTTCTAATCATTTATACATGAACTATGCGTAGTAATTTAGTTAATCCTCACAGTTACTAGGATGGTCGATTCAGCCTACTTTCCAAGCTTTATTCACTGCCTGGGCATAGATAATTCATAGTGTTAGGAATAGGGTTCTCTGGAGTTAATGTTTTTCTCTTTCCTATAACTTTAATATTAATACTGACAGCCCAACCCTAGTATTTCACTTGTACTAACTACTTTGTTGATCAGTTGATGATGCACGTATCATTAATTAACAAACTTGTAGAGCAGCAATGTCCAAAGGAAATATAATGTAATATTTAACGTTGCAGTATTTTCAAGGAATTGGCTTTGGGGAGTAAATAATGATGTTTAGAATTTTACAGTATAAATTTATTTTAAAATAATTTTTATCCAAAGTAAGTCCATATTACATTATTTTTATTAAATCGTAGTGTGCAGAAAGGCATTTTTAATTCCAACAGAGTTTTAAAATGTTTTAAATGTTATTGCCAAGGAAGTTTAATGATGTGAAATTCTGACTATTTAGTATGTGCTAAGTGGGCACACTGCATTTAGGTTAATCTTGTTAAGCAAAGGAAGTGTGAAAAGTAGAAGTATAGTATGCGTTGGTATAGATCCTAGCAGAACAATGAAGGACTGGTTTTGTCTTGAATAAAATGTACATTTAGTCTAACTGTGGCTTAATAGCATTTGAGATTCCATAATTTCATTTTTAATTAATAGATTTTAATCTTAAGATTTCACATAGAATTGGCTCCAACATAGATATATTGTCATCATTAGTAAGTGACTCTCATTGATATTCCTCAGAAGTTTGAGTTTGAGTGAATGTGGTCTGTGTAAGGGTTGGTGACATTTATTTGTTATTCATTGTTTTCAGTCAGATATATCTTACAAGTTCTTAAGGTTTGAAAACCATCAGAAAGGTTATAACTGTGATTGATTTATCATGTTTTTGTGGGAAAAAAAAAAAAAGCCCAAGAAGAAAAAAAGTATTTTCTAAGTAAGAGGACCATTATTTTAACTATAGAACTTAACATTTTAGAGTCTGCCCCAAATTCTCCAAGAATTGGAAGTCCACTGAACCCAAAGAAAAATACTGACACAAGTAATCTTCAAGCAATGTCTAGAGGTTTGTCTACCAGTTTGCCTGACTTGGACTCAGAACACTGGATAGAAGTCAAAAAGAGACATCATCCATCCTCAGTGAAATTGAGGGTAAGTTGTTGTAAACTAAGTGAAGAGTGATATCTCTTGGTTGGAGTGTAAGGCCAGTGTATTTTCTGTTAGGTGTATGAATCAAATTTGGAAAGGTTTAAAAAAATTGTAAAAATTGGAACCATTGGCCTTCACTAAAAACTTACGGGTTACTCAGTAGTTGAAAATGTTATATTGTGTCAATTTTTAAATTTTATCTTTTATTTCTGAATATGATTTAAGAATATTTTAGCCTTTTTACTTGTGACTAAATTTGAATAATACTTGTTTTTTTAAAGCTGACAATAATCTTTTTAAAATTTGAATTTATAATCTTGTTATATTATTTGTATCCTTGTTAATTATTTGTAAAGGGTACATAACAGATTAATATATAATGATTTAGTGTACAATAGAAGAGGAAAAGAGGATTGATTTCTTGGAGGCACATGAGGGAGTGAGATGGATGTGGTTATGAAACAGTAGGAAAGATCCTTGTGATAGAACTTTTTCTAGATTTTTCATTGTTACAACTGAGAATGCTCCTGCATCTTGTGACTGGAGGCCAGGGATGCTGCTAAACATCCTACAGTGCACAGGTATCCCCCTGTCACATACACAGCAAAGAATTATCAAGCTCAACATGTCAACAGTGCTGAGTTTGAGAAATCCTGATCAAAAATAACTTTTTAATTAGCATTGGTGGTTAAACATAGCATATTTAAATCTTGATAAGAGTTTTTCTTGCTCCAGGGGCATTTTAAAAGCCTAAAGCAGCTTTCTCAAAACAAGATTTTCTAAAGTTCCTGATTAATTTGTTCATGATATATTTGTCATGGCAAACCTGGATAACTAGGGAGGTTAGTGTGCTGGACTCACTGGTAAAAAAATTGTACCATATTTCATTTATTCCAAGATCTACATTTTTACCTCCATATTTAAAAGTCTTCACGTCAACATTTCTTTTAAAATAATGGTTCATCTTAAAATTGTTAGCATCTTTGATTTGATGAAAAAAGTGTTTGGAAGGGTAAGTACTGGATTGTGCTGTCTAGGGCCAGCAAATTGGTGATAGAATCTGATTTTAGAAGTGGAAAGAGAATTGTGAAAATCTAGGGCCTTTCAGTTTTATAGCCAAAGAACGCTGTTACCATTAATAGTATCTGAAATGTATTCTCATAGTACAGAATAAAGATCTTGCCTGGAGGAAAGATGAACTGTAGGTTGTGGGGGCCTAGATATTTCAGAAATACCTGCTGAGGTAGGTTAGTTATTGACAACATAGCCAACATACTTTAAAAAAAATGATCTTTTTAAAATATACATTCTAGAGTGGGTATAGAAATCGTGGGCAGATAGCGTTTTTTCCTAGAAATCTGAAAGCATTTTTCTACTGTCCTCTTGGTCGGTTTTCCTCTTATGGAATTCAGGCCCTTCAGATTTTTTTGTATGAAGTGATTTTTGTTGTTGTTGTTGAGGCTTTTAAGATTATTTCTTCATCTCCGCTCTTGATATTTCAGATGATATACCTTGGAGTTGGTCTATTTTATTCATTTTGTCGAGCATGCATGTCCTTTATTTTGGAGAAACTAATGTTTCTCTTTTTTTCAACTTTTGGTATTCCTTTTTGTCTGACGTTGGACCTCCTGAATTGATCATCTGGCTACTGTTGTTCTGGAGTTGAGGATTTAAAAAAGATTCTGTTCTGATATTTCCATCAATCTTTTTTAAAGTCTTTCTGTTTTAGGGTGATGATCAGCCCTTAGTATCTGGTGATCTTTGGTTGATAGTTCATATTAGTATTGGTAAATCAGTGTGGATTTCTTTTGTGGCCTCATAGATCTGCTCATCCAGAGAGCCATTTTCGTGACTCTGAGGTATGATTGCAAACTTTTTGTTAAGTGTAAAGGGCCTATGGACTTGGACTTCTAGACCTAGGAAGAGAATAGTCATGCTGGTTCTGGATTTCCAGAATTGTTAAATAAGGAGAACTTTTCTCTGGGAGGTAGAATTCCTTAGTAATTCATTGATAAAATTACCTTATCTTTTTTCCCTCTAGCTCTCTTTAAACACTAGGATGTGTTCAACCTCTCTCCAGCTCCTAAAACATAAGCCCTCCCTTAGGGGCAAATCTTGCACTTTGTTTAGAAAGCAATAGTGGGCTTTTAGGTGGGAGCAGATTTTATAGCTTCATATTCTTAGATAAGGGTGTGGGGTTAACTGTTCTAGCTGTGTCCTATAATTGGTTTTCCAAATATCTATTATGATTGCTATCACATAGTCCATTCCTGCTCTTGTACCTACTGTCTCAAATGTTTCTATAACACGAGTGGGACCAATGATGTCTGCCTTCCCTGCCGCCTTTCTTTATATAGGTTCTAGATTGATATTTCCTCTAGTTTTGTTTATTATCAGTACAGTCTCACTTGTTTTCTACTTTCCAGAAAGTCATAAACATTTCTGATCTTTTGATAGTAATACTTGTTTTCATATTGATATGATTTATTCTTTTCTTACTGCTTATTGTTACTGCAAATAAGTATGCTCAGTCAAGTCATGTTCAACCACAGATCTCTTAATTAATTGTGTCTTACTCACAAATTACAAAAAATTTTATGTTTGAAACAAATTTAAATATAACTGATGTAAAGTAAAAAATAAAAGGCTCTGTCCAGGGTTTACCATTATTAACAGCTTGGTGTTTATTCTCAGATTGTTTCCATGTACTTGCAGATGTGAATAACAAGACATATAGTTTTTGCTTTTAAATATATTCACAGTGGGTTAAAACTTACTTTTTTTTTTTAGTAAAAACATCATGGACAGCCTTCTATTTATTAGAATGTTAGCTCCATCAGGGCAGAGTTATTGTTTTATTTATTACTGTATACCCTTCCTAGAACAGTGCTTGCTCACAGTGAGGACCCAGATAGTTACTGAGTGAATGAATGAATATAGATCTACATGAATAGGAGTTCTGAAAGAGGGGGATTGTTTTATTCTGGACATAGGAGAGTTAGCGTTTGCTGAAGGATAAGGAGAGATCAGAGGAAGGGTTGAGAAGATGACAGCGTTGAGAAATCTATTTCCTTGTGTTGAAAGTTTTGGAAATCTAGACTAGGTTAGATTTTAGAGGATCTAGGATCTAAAGGTTTGGACTTATGTCACCCAGTAGGAAGCTATTTTAAATTTTCCAGGGAGTGTAGAAATTCAATGATTAACATGAAAACTGGGCCACATTGAATGGGGGTGAGGAGGGCCTGAGGATTAGCTAGGAAACTGTGGTATTAGTTTCCTAATGGTATTAATATAATTGTGAGGTAAAAAGTGTTCAGACTAGAGAAGATCATTGAATCTGGAAGTCAGAAGATCTTGCTTGTTCTGGTCCTGACTAATTCTGAAATTGTGGGCAAGTAGTATCACATCCCTAGGCCTTTTTTTCCCTCGTCCATAAAACAAGTTGGTGTGTTATGATGGATGAGCTAAGGACTATTCTAACTCTAAAGGAGTGTTTAGGGGCTGGCCCGGTGGTGCAGTGGTTAAGTGCGTATGTTCTGCTTTGGCGCCCCGGCGTTCGCCCGTTTGGATCCCGGTTGCGGACATGGCACCGCGTGGCAAGCCATGCTGTGGTAGGTGTCCCACATGTAAAGTAGAGGAAGATGGGCGCGGATGTTAGCTCAGGGCCAGTCTTCCTCAGCAAAAAGAGGAGCATTGGCAGATGTTAGCTCAGGGCTAATCTTCCTCAGAAAAATTAAAAAATAAAGGAGTGTTTAATATAATCCTTCTTTTACTCAGCTTTGTGTTTTTCTTTAGTCTTTTAAACTTAGTGTTTAACACTTACTTTATTTTTATTGGGCCAGAATAATACTGGCTTGATTTTCTTTTATAATTTGCCTCCTAAACTGGTCATTGAGCATACAAGCTTGATATTACTTACGTGTAACATTAATTTTTAAAGTGATAGAAAAGTTTTTATACAAAATAGCAGTTTCTTCCTTCAGGAATCGACATCTCTACCTGAAGAGGGAGCAAATCAACTGTATCCTCCAGATGAAGAAGAACAAGAAGAACTTGATTTTTTGTTTGATGAAGAGATGGAACACATAGAAGCACGAAAAAACACATTTACTGGTTGGTCTGATAATGATTCAGATTATGAAATTGATGACCAGGATTTAAACAAGATTTTGATTGTAACTCAGACACCACCTTACATGAGAAAACATCCTGGAGGAGATCCAACGGGCAACCATATGTCTCGGGCAAAAATTACATCTGAGCTTGCTAAAGTTATCAATGATGGCTTATATTATTATGAACAGGATCTGTGGATGGAAGAAGATGAAAACAAACACACAGCCATAAAGGTAATTATTTCTGGACAACTCTTTCTGCTGATACTATGTTTTGATTGTGTGTTGTTGTTTATATTTTCCTAAACTTGAGGCTTTATTTCATGAATTTTTTTTGTGTGTGTGAGGAAGATCTGTTGCCAACCTTCTTCTTTTTGCTTGAGGAAAATTGGCCCTTAGCTGACATCTCTGCCAATCTTCCTCTATTTTATCTGTGATGCCATCACAGTGTGGTTTCACGAGCTGTGCTAAGTCCATGCCTGGCATCTGAACCTGGAAATCCTGGGCCACCAAAGTGGAGTATGTGAACTTAACCACTATACCACTGGGTTGGCCCCATGAAATTTTGATTATAAATAAATTATATTTAATTTGAAAAATTCTCAGAAATATCTGATAGTCACAACCTGAGAGGTAATTTTATTTTATTAAAGTGACAATGAAATTGATACTTTAATTACAAAAAAATATTAGCACTCACTGACTAAAACCCTTGGCTTTTTCAGGTGAAAATAATAAGAAGCCCCTTTCTCATAAAAAAGGAATAAAAACTGAAGCTATGGACAGGCTTACTCCTTACCCGGCTATAATCACTTCAGCTATATGAGCAGGGCTTTAGAGGGGGGGGTTACTGCTTTTGTTGCCCCATTTTGTCCTTCTTGCCTTAGTCTGTGGTGCGCGCGTGCCCCGTGGTAGTGGAACTGGTTGTGGACACGTATAGAAGGTTAAACTGGCTGATTGTCTCTCTTTGTCCAGTCATTACTATGGTGCTAGGGATGCTGTTTGAAACCTTGTTCCAATTTTTTATCTTCTTGCATTTCATCCCTATTGATACCTATTGCAGTTATTAGGGTAAAATATGAAAGCGCTAGAGTAGTCTACTGGCTGTCTTTATTCCTTTGATAGGAATTTTAATGATACAGGTAGGGATTAAAAGGGATCTTTCCTGTCATTAAATTGATTAGAAAACCCTAAAAGTTAAATATTTGATTTGGCGATAGAATAACGAGGGAAAAGTTACATAACTATAATATGCCAAATAAGAAAGAGATCTTGGTCAGAAATAGTTATAGTTGTAGAAAGAAAAGCTGACCAACTAGTGGTTGGATAGAGGGGACAGGCTGTCCATGGAGGTTCACATCATCGACAAGAAGTGTGCTTTCCTTCTTGAGTCTTCATCTCTTTTCTTCCTGGAATTTCCATCACTGCTTTCACCCTCTTACCTTCTCTAGCTACTGCCTTTCTGGAGACCCTGCCTCGGGGTATGGTAGCTTTTATAAAGTTTCTTGATTGAAAGTCTTTCCTCGGGTAAATGTTGTTATTTTGTTTGTGGTGCTTAGGTTCTGTAAGTAATAGCTAACTTAAATCCTTTTTGGATCAGAAAGAGATGGAAATAAATTCAATTAATAATAGATTAAAATTGTACTCCCTACATTCCCTGTCCCTCTGCCCTGTGTTGTTCTTCACCATCTACCATTCTGTATATTGCACCCCTTTTCTGTTTTGATCACATGGATGTAAGATCTGTGAAAATAGGAATTTTGGTGTTATTTTGTGCACTACTGTATCTCCAGTACTAGAACAGTTCCTGGCACAAAGTAGTGCTCAATTCATATTTGTTAAAATGGAAAAATGAATTATGGATTAAACATTATGAACTAACCAAAGGAACCTAACCACTGTGTATGATATTGGTTCTGAGGGAAAATGTTTTCAGAGTTCCAAATAATGGAATTTCAAGCCACCATTTTGAGAAACATATGCTATTTGTAGGTGATTATTTGCTTTAACTAAAGGGTAGACAACAGTAATTAAAAAAACCATATATTGAGGTACTTAAAAACCAGCATCTGCCTTATTCATTAAATATTGGAGATAAATAATCTTGGCTATATGGCTGTAAACATTATGGGTCTATTCGTAAGTGTGTCTTATTTTAGCTTGGTCCATGTGTATGTTCCTATCACCTAGCTTATTCTCCTTGTTTCTAATTCTGTGTTCAACACGTAATTTCTGATTAGAATTGTTCTTTTCTTGTGGGTCTGCTTAAAGGGAGAGAAATCAATCACTTAATATATGTTTAATTGAACTCCTGCTATGTGCCAGACACTGTGCTAGGCATGAAATGGGAAGATCACAGTAGAGTTTCTACATGCCTGGTTCTTACAGATAATTGGGAGGACAGACATTAAAATAAACTCATAAGAAGTAGTTAATCACACATTATGATAAATGTTCTAAACAAAAGGAACAGGATGCTGTTGGATTGGATTGTCAGGGAGTGCCTGTGAGAAAGTCACAATTATGGCGAGCTCTGAAGTATGAGTAAGAATGAACCATGCAAAGAGCAGGTAAACCATTTTCTAGGAAGAGGGAACAGCAAGTGTCAGGGATCTGAGGTGGGAAAGAATTTGATGTGTTTGAGGAACTGAAAAAAAGTCAATTTGCTTATAGTGTTATATAAGAGGACAGATTGGAGATATAAGCAGGAGTCTGATCATACAGGGTTTTGTGGGCCACGTTAAGTAGATTGGAATTTAAAGTTCAAATGCAGTACCTTGAAGGGTTTTACACAGACAATGGGACATGGTCTAATTTTTATTTTTAAAAGATCACTCTGGTTACTAAGGCAGAGAATGGATTAGATGGGGACAAGAGTGGCAGAAGAAATCCAATTGGGAGGCTATTAAAGTATTCTAAGAGATGGATGTTGATAATTTAAGATATATTGGTGGTAGAGGAAATGTACCCATGAGAAGATCCAGATCTGAGCCCTGAGGAATGATCATTTAGAAGCTGTATGGGAAAGGGGTGGGTTGTGGAAGCAAAAAACTGGCTTCAAGAGGAGAGAATAATCAGATGTGTTAGAAACTGGGAAGATTGAGTTAGACGTAAATAAAGAGAATGCTGAATTGATAGGGTAGTTTGGTCATTTCTGACTTTGCAAAAGGAGTTTGCTGGATCCAGAAGGTATGTTGAACTGCACCAAAGAGTGAGTATAGATAGGCTTTCTGTTTCTGGCATGTCCTTACTACTGAAGACAACTAAAGCAGGCAATTAATAGATGAGAAAACATCTCCTTAAAGTCCTTGAAGACCTGCAAGTTAAGTTATTCTCAGAATAAAACCACAGAGAAGTGAAGTATTGAAACCAGTTTTACCCTGGAGACTATTTTGGAATTTTGGGAGTATGAGGAGTTCTGCTTTGCAAAAGGCACTCAAAATATAGGGATAAAAGACACAAACCTAGGGTCCAGCCATAGTTGGGTATTCCAACAGGAGTCCTTTTCTCATTAAATTGGTACCCAAAAGAAATATACCCTCAGTGAAAGAGAACTTTGTCTCTCATCTGCTCCTCTTGGGGACTACAGAGAATATTTCCCTACTTGTGCTGAGCAGAATAAGGGGGAAAAATTGGATTAGAAGTTATAATCATGCAACCCAAATTCACATTGAGTGACTAAAGTAACCATTAGTTGTAAATTTAAAGTGATTGTGGCCTGTTAATTTCCCAGAAACCTAGCAGAAGCAAATGTAGTTCCTTTGTTAAGACATTCACCTTTGTGCTAGACTTCAAAGGATTTACTCAAATTATTTTATAAGGAAAGTGAGCAGCTCACAAAGTTGATAATCAAATAAGGAAATAAGGTACCACATGTGAGAATGAGCAAAAGCAACAGACAGCAAAACCATACCATGAAATAACTTAGATAGTAGAATTATTAACCAGAATATCGAGTAACTATGCTTACTATTTTTAAATAAATAAAAATATGTGTAGGGAAGAAGAAATTCTAAAGAATAACTTTCCTAGAACTTTTGGAAGTAAAGACAGTTAAGTTTGAAATTAAGAACTCAGTCAATTGAAGGGATTAATAGCAGATTAAATACAATTAGAGAATCAGTGAATTGGAAGACAGTTTATAAGAAACTATTCAGAAATCAGTACAGAGAGGCAAAGAGAGAGAATGTGTAAAAGAGGGTATAGACTGATATGCTAGACAGTCTTTGCTGTATTATTTGGTACATTTCAAACCAAGTTGTGTAATTTAACATCTAGTTGATTTTATTATAAAATAATAATTTTTTTCCCTAAAAAGTAAAAAGCAAGCAAGAAATGTGGAATATAGAGTGATAAACATGGTATAAGATAGACATTTAGTCAGTTCCAGAAGGAAAGGAGAGAGAAAATGGGGCAGAGTCAGTATTTTAAGAGGTAACAGCTAGGATCTTTTCTGAACTGAGGGAGAGATACCAGAGTAGAGCAGCCAGGGTAGAAAGGCAGATTACTTTCAAAGAAAGAAGAGTGATTGGACAGCTGACTTCCCACCAGTAACAGTTGAATGCAACAGATAATGGAATGATAGTGTTAATATACCAAGGGAAAATAACTATCAACCTGTAATTATATGTCTTGCAAAAATATCGTTCAAGTGGCCGGCCTGGAGGTGCAGCAGTTAAGTGCACATGTTCTGCTTTGGTGGCCCAGGGTTCTCCGGTTCAGATCCCGGGTGTGGACATGGCACTGCTTGGCAAGCCATGCTGTGGCAAGCATCCCACATATAAAGTAGAGGCAGATGGGCACGGATGCTTGCTCAGGGCCAGTCTTCCTCAAAAAAAAAAAAAGAAAAAGAAAAAAGAAAAAAAAATCGTTCAAGTAAAAGGGTGAAATATAACGAGAGAAATTGCAACCAGCAGAGCCTTATCAAAGGAAATTCCAAAGGTAGAGTAAAAGTGATTCCAGATGCCAAAGATACAGAAAGGACTGCAGAGCAAAGCAAGTGATAAATATGTGAATAAATCTAAATAAATATTAACTGTATAAAACAATAACTATATGTTACAGATTTAATATAACAACACAAACTGGGAGAGAACAATAAGTAAATAATATTTAAAGTTACTTTTGTGTTTGGAAAGAAGCTATTGATTAATTTTAGTTTTTAAGGTTTTCATGTTGCAGTTTGAAGAATACCTATTTAAAAATAAAATTACAGGAATAACCTTGAAACCAGGAGAAAGGAAAAATGTAAGACAAGAAAAAAGGGAAAGGGGGCTTCCAGCACAAAAATAAGGTGGTAGATTTGAATCCAAATATTTAAGTAGCCAAAATGGGTAAATATTGTGAGTGTATGTAAATACAGCCAGTTATTTACATGTAACACACCAAAAAAATAAGGAAACAAAAAGATTGAAAGGAAAAGATTGGAAAAATATATACCATAGAGTAGTAACCAACCAGAATCAATCTACAGATTTAATGTAACCCCTATCAATATCCTAAATGGCCTCTTTGCAGAAATGGGCAAGCTGATCTGAAATTCATATAGCAATTCAGGGAACCTAGAATAGCCAAAACAATCTCAAAAAAGAACAAAGTTGAAGGATTCATACACAGTCCTTACATTAAGACACTGTTGGTACTAGATTAAGCGTAGATATACCGATCAATGGAAGAGAATTGACAGTCTGGAAATAAACCCATGTGTCTGTGGTCAACTGACTTTCGGCAAAAGTATCTAAAGCGTTCAATAGGGAAAGAATAGTCTTTTTCAACAAGTGGCCTTAGAGCAAGTGGGTATCCACATCTGAAAGAATAAGTTAGATGCCACCCTAACTCACCATGTACAAAATTAACTCAAAATGAGTATAAAACTCTTGCAAGAAAACAGTAGAAAATCTCTATGACTATGTGTTTGACAGTGATTTCTTACATGAATGACACCAGTAGCACAAGCAGCAAAAGAAAAGAAATAAATTCATCAAAAAATTTTAAATATTTTAGTGAGAAAGGATACAGTGAAGAAACTGAAAGGACAATAAAAAGACACCCACAATACCATTTCCATTAGCACCCCCAAAAATGAGATACTGAGGTATAAATCTAAGAAAATATATACAGGATCTATATGAGGAATACTATAACTCTGATGAAAGAAGTCTAAGAAGAACAAAATAAATGAGAGATATCCCATATTCATGAATAGGAAGACTCAATATTGTCTGTTCTCCCCAGCTTGATCTATAGATAAAATGCAATTCCAATCAAGATTTCAGGAATTTATTTTGTGGATATTGACAAACTTATTCTAAAATTTATGTGGAGAGGCAAAAGACCCAGAATGACCAGTCACTGTTGAAGGAGAAGAATAGAGGACTGATACTACCCAACTTCAAGAGTTGCTAAAAGCTACAGTGATCAAGACAGTGGTATTGGTGAAAGAACAGGCAAATAGATCAGTAGAGCCAAAGAGAACCTGGAAATAGGCCTCGAAAAACATAGTAAACTGATCTTTGACAAAAGAGCAAAGGCAATACAATGGAGAAAATATAGTCTTCTCAGTAAATGGTGATGGAACAACTGGACATCCACATGCAAAAAAAATCTAGAGACAGACCTTAAATCTTTTCACAAAAATTAACTCAAAATGGGGGCTGGCCCCGTGGCCGAGTGGTTAAGTTCACGCGCTCCGCTGCAGGCGGCCCAGTGTTTCGTTGGTTCGAATCCTGGGCGCGGACATGGCACTGCTCATCAGACCACACTGAGGCAGCGTCTCACATGCCACAACTAGAAGGACCCACAACAAAGGATATACAACTGTGTACCGGGGGGCTTTGGGGAGAAAAAGGAAAAAATAAAATCTTTAAAAAAAAAAAATTAACTCAAAATGGATCACAGATCCAAACGTAAAACACAAAACTATAAAACTCCTAGAAGATAATATAAGAGAAAATCTAGATGATCCTGGGTTTGCGATAACTTTTTAGATGTCACGCCAATAGTACAATCAATGAAGGAAAGAACTGATGTTGGATTTCATTAAAATGAAATGTTTCTGGGAGCTGGCCCTGTGGCCTATAAGTTAAGTTTGGCATCCTCCGCTTCAGCAGCCTGGGTTCAGTTCCTTGCCATGGACCTATCCCACTTGTCAGCGGCCATGCTGTGGTGGCAGCACACATACAAAGTAGAGGAAGATTGGCACAGATGTTAGCTCAGAGCAAATCTTCCTCAGTAAAAAAAAAAAGAAAAGAAAAAGAAAAACTTCTGCTCAGCTAGTGACATCATTAAGAATGGGAAGAGAAGCCACCTAATGGCAGAAAGTATTAGCAAAAGACACATTTGATAAAGGACTATTATCCAAATTATACAAAGAACTCTTAAAACTCAACAATATGAAAACAACCCAATTAAAAAATGGGCCAAAGACCTGAATAAACATCTCACCAAAAAAGACATACGGATGGCAAATAAGTATATGAAGAGATACTCTATATCATATGCCATCAGGGAAATGCAAATTAAAACAATGAGATACCATTACACCTTTTAGAAGACCAAAATCCAGAAGACTGACAAAACCAAATGCTGGTGAGGATGTGGAGTAACATGAGCTGTCATTCTTTGGTGATGGGAATGCAAAATGGTACAGCCACTTTGGAAGACAGTTTGGTAGTTTCTTACAAAGCTAGACATATTCTTAACATACAGTCACCCTCTTTGGTACTTACCCAAAGGAGCTGAAAACTTATGTCCACACAAAAATCTGCACATGAATGTTTACAGCAGCTTTATTCATAATTGCCAAAACTTGGAAGCAACCAAGGTGTCCTTCAGTAGGTGAATGGATAAATAAACTGGTATGTCCAGACAATGGAATATTACACAGTGCTAAAAAGAAACAAGCGATCAAGCCACGAAAAGACATGGAGGAACCTTAAATGCGTATTACTAGGTGAAAGAATGCAATCTGAAAAGGCTCCATACTGTATGTATAATTCCAACTATTTGACATGCTGGAAAATAAAACTATGAAGACAGTAAAAAGATCAGTGATTGGGAGGTTGGGAGGAGAGGGAGGGATGAATAGGCAGAACAGAGGATTTTTAGGGCAGTGAAGCTATTCTGTATGATAGTATAATAATGGAAGCATGTCATTATACATATATCAAAACCTGTGGGATGTACAATACTAAGAATGAGACCTATGTAAACTATGGACTTTGGTGATAATAATGTGTCAGTGTAGGTTCCTCAGTTGTAACAAATGTAACATTTGGTTCAGGATGTTGATAGTGGGGAGGCTGTGTCTGTGGGAGGGTATAGGGTATATGGGAACTCTGCACTTTTCACATAATTTTGCCATGAAGATAAAACTACTCTAAAAAGTCTACTAACCAAAAACAAAAAGGAGAAAATATTTGTAAATTACATATTTAATAAAGGACTTGTATTTATAATATATAAAGAACTCTTTATTATTACAACTCAATAATAATAATATGAATAACCTGGTTATAAAATAAGCAAAGAATCTGAATAGATATTTCTCCAGAGAAGATATACAAATGGCTATTAAGCCCATGGAAAGTTGGTTGACATCATTAGCCACCAGGGAAGTGAAAAACCAAAATTGCAATGAGATATCACCCCATACTTACTAGAATGACTGTAATCAAAAAGATGCACTCACAATTATTGTCAATGATGGGCAGAAATAGGAATCCTCATAGACTTCTCATGAGAATGTAAAATGATCCGACTGCTTTCCAAAGCAGTCTGGCAGTTCTCAAAAGTTTAAACAGAGTTATCATATGACCCTGGAATTCCACTCTTAACTATATACACAAGAGAAATGACAAATTATGTCCACACGAAAACTTGTACCCAAATGTTCATTGCAGCATTATGAAAGTGGAGAGAACTCAAATGTTCATGAACTGATGAATGGATACATAAAAGGTGGTATAACCATACAATGAAGTATTATTTGGCAGTAGAAAGAAATGAATTTCCTGATAGATGTTCAACATGAAAACATTGTACTAAGTAAAAGAAGCCAGTAATAAAGTACCACATATTGTATGATTCTGTTTATATGAAATGTCCAGAACAGAAAAAAAATTAGATTGGTAGTTGCCTGGGGAGGAAGTTGGGAGGAAATAGAGTGTGGCTGCTAATGGATGCTGAGTTTCTTTTTATTGTGATGAAAATGTAATATTGATTGTGATGATGGTTGCAAAACTATGCTAAAAACAATTGAATTGTACACTGGGGTTGATTGTACCATATATGATTTATGTCTTAATAAAGCTGTTTTGTTTTTTTTTTGAGGAAGATTAGCCCTGAGCTAACTGCTGCCAATCCTCCTCTTTTTGCAGAGGAAGACTGGCCCTGAGCTAACATCCAAGCCCATCTTCCTCTACTTTTTTTTATATATGGGACACCTACCACAGCGTGGCTTTTGCCAAGTAGTGCCATGTCTGCACCCAGGATCCCAACTGGCGAACCCCGGGCCACTGAGAAGTGGAACATGCAAACCTAACCGCTGCACCACCGGGCTGGCTCTAATAACACTCGTTTTAAAAAAATAACAAGGGAAAGGAAAGACATCCAGTGTACATGGATTGGAAGTCAATACTACCCAGTGTGATCTGCAGATTTAGTGTAATCCCTATCAAAATTCCAATGGCATTTTTCACAGACATAGGAAAAGCAATACTAAAATTCATATGGAATCTCAGGGGACCCTGAAGTACCAAAGCAATCTTTAAAAAGAAGAATAAAGTTGAGCCAGCCCTGCTGGCCTAATGGTTAAAGTCCGGTGTGCTCCACTTTGATGTTCTGGGTTTGGTTCCCAGGTGCAGAACCATACCACTCGTCTGTCAGTAGCCATGCTATGGCAGTGGGTCACAGAGAAGAACTAGAAGGATCTACAACTAGAATATACAACTATGTATTGGGGCTTTGGGGAGGGAAAAAAAAGAGAGAGGAAGATTGGCAACAGATGTTAGCTCAGGGCGAATCTTTCTCAGTTAAAAAAAAAAAAAATTGGAAATCTCACGCTTCTGATTACAAAACTATAGCAATCCAAACAATGTAGTACTGGTATAAAGACAGATATAGACAAATGGAATAGATTAGAGAGCCCAGAAGTAAACCCTTGAGTTGACTATACAGTCAAGTGATTTTCAAGATGGGTGCCAAGACCACTCCTTGGGGAAGGGACAATCTCAACAAATGGTTTTGGGGACACTGGATATTCATATGAAAAAGAATAAAGTTGGACCATTACCTTAACACCATATGTAAAAAAATTTAATTAAAGATTAAACCTAAGATCTAAAACTGTAAAACTCCTAGAAGAAAACATAGGGGTGAAGCTTCATGATGTTTGATTTGGCAGTGGTTTCTTGGATATGACACCAATAGCACAGATAATAAACAAAAATAGACAAATTGGAATTCATGAAAATGAAAAACTTCTGTGTATTAAACACAACAGTGAAAAGGCATCCTACAGAATAGGGTAAAATATTTTCATATCTTATAAGAGGTTAATATTCTCAAATATATAAATAAATCCAACAACAACAACAAAAGCTCAGTTTAGAAAATGGGCAAAGGAGTCCAGTAGACATTTCTCCAAAGATGATGCACAAATGGCCAATAAGCACCTGAAAATATGCTCGACATCACTCATTAGAGACATGCAAATCAAAATCACAATGAGATAGCACCTCACACTCATTGAGATTCCTACTTTCAAAATAAAAATCAAAACCCAATAAATAACAGTTGTTGGAGAGGATGTGGAGAAAACAAGGAACCTTGTGGGTTGTTGGTGGGAACATAAAATGGTATAGCTGCTATAGAAAACAGTATAGCAGTTCCTTAAAAACTAAGGAGTCCATCATGAGATGACTGGATAAATAAAATGTGTATACGTACAATGGAATATTATTCAGCCTTAAAAAAGAAGGAAATCTGTCACATGCTACAACATTGATGGTCTTTGAGGACATGCTACATAAGCAAGTCACAAAGACATACTGTATGATTCCACTTATATGAGTTAATAAAATAGTCAAATTCATAGAAACAAATTAGAACCGTGCTTGCTGGGGGTAAGGGGGAAATGGGGAGTTGTTTCAGGGGTATAGAGTTTCAGTTTTGCTAAATAAAAAAAATTATGGATGTCTCCACAATACTCTGAATATATATTACACTGCAGAACTGTACACTTAAAGATGGTAAATTTTAAGTATTTTTAACACCAATTAAAAATAAAAATTATAAAGAAAACCCAGCTACTTACAAAATAAATAAGCCAAAAGAAGCTCTTGTACATTTATTAATATCAGACAGAATAGACTTTCAAAGTAGAGTTGAAGACACTGAAAGAATTCCTGGTGCTAATGTCCTCTTGTAATGATTAGAAGTGAAGAAATCCATCAGAAAAGTATAATTTAAAATTTAACGTACTTAGTATAAAATCTTCCAACATGTGAAGCAAAAATTGATAGAACAAATCCAGTCATATTTATTTAATTTACCCCCTAAGTAAATTAAGTAAAGGAAGACTCAAACATTAAAAATATAATAATTTGAGTAACAACTCTTTACCTAACAACTGCAGAGTACATGTTCTTTTTGGGCAAATCTGTAGTACTTTGACCTACAGTGGTTTGTAAAGCAAATTTCAAAGCGCTGATAGTACATAAAACACATTATTAGTGGAATTACTAGTGTTTAGTAATAAACAAATGTTAAAAAGCAAAATAATAGACTTTTCTCCCCATCCTCAATACCAATGGTAGGAATGGCTCAAATGGAGATTTACCAATCAACAATGTTTTAAAAATAAGGGTGAGAAAAAGATAAAATATTAAAATTCTGTATGTTTTAGAATAAAGGTATATTTTAAATAACTCACCAAAGAGGAAATCATAGTGAAAATTAGAAAATCTAAGTGGAATGATAACTGAGTTTAAGAGGTGCACCTAAAGAGATAGGCTTAAAGGCAAGTATTAGAGAAAATGCTTGAAATTAATAAGCCAAGCACCCATATTTCTTTGCTGTATAAAATCTGCCCCGCCCCAGATCTCAAAGGCTTAAAGAAAGAATTTCTCACATTGTTTCACAGTGGCTGTGGCTTGGCTTGGCTGTTGCAGCTGTGTGTGTTTGGCTCTGTTCTGGGTGTTTTCTCATTTTTGGGATTTATGCTGAGAGAGCAGCCCCTATCAGCACTTGCTCATTCATTCACACAGTAGAGAGGATGAACAAGAGGCTGAGCTAAAGTGTATAATTGTATTCAGAATTGCTGCTTAGATGTTCTTTACGTAAACGTTTGCTCACATTCTATTGGCTAAAGCAAATCATATGGCTAAGCCTATGGGCTGGGGATGTATATTTTCAAAAGGCATGAAAGGTGATTACAATGGGTGTGGATATGCTAATCCTCTAATCTAGGGAATGCCGGCTGTGAACAATAATAGACTCTGCTTTAGCTTTCAAGAAGCCGTAAGTTAGAAAACCCTCAAGAAGTTAGAAAAAGAATTAGCAAAATAAACCCCCTTAAAAGTATATGGAAGGAAATAATAAATAGCAAAATTTAAGTAATTAGGTCTAATAGAATAGAGGATTAACCATACTCACAATTCTTTGAAAAGATTAAATGTATGAGGACAAAAAAGAGGAAAATGTACATGTTTTAGCTGCAATGAAAATGGGGATGTAATTACTGATCATGGAGAAATTTAGAAGTATTTTAGACTGATAATTTGAACGTTTACGTAAGGAAAGATTTCTAGAAAAATATTTAACTTACCAAGACTGACTGAAAAATAAGTTGTTATAAACCATTTAAAAAAATTTTTCAAACTCGAATATGACTTGGCTTTATTAGCAAGTTCTCCGAAAATTGGAATGATTCCAGCCATGAAAAAATATTTCCAGTGAATAGAGCTAATACTAAGTACTTAAATATTTGTGAATGAGTGGGAAAAAGAGGAACTACTTCGCTCATTTTATGAGAAGAGCATAACCTTGATACTGATAACCTGAAGAGAACATGAATGAGAAATTCACAAGAATGTGAGTCAAGCATTAGAGGTAATCTAGGTTTAAATATTCTAAACAATCTTTTAGCAAACCAAATCTAGGACTGTTTTTTAAAAACACCAAGTTTTCATTTCAATAATGCAAGTTATTAATACATTAGAAAGGTTAGTCAATGCAATTCTCATGAATAGATTGAAGATTGTGATCACTTTAATGCAGAAAGTGCATTTGGTAAAGTCAACATGCATGCATGAAATTATTTTTAGCTAAATAGGAATAAAGGGGGATATCTTTAGCCTCATAAAGGGTTTCTGTAAAATCCCCTACAAACAGATCATTCTGAATGGTGAATTGTTGAAGCTAATCTCTTATAATTAGAATAAGACAAAGATGCTTACTGTCAAATCTATCAAATATATTGGATATCTTTGTTAGACCAGTAAGGCAAACAAAAAAGAAAGAAAGAAAAAAAGAAAAAGATAAGAGCTGGAAAGGAAGAAGTAAGAATTTAGGATTATGTAAATAGAAAATCCAAAAGTATCTTACGGGTGAGTGATTAAAGTTAGTAAGTGCTTAATAAGTTTTCTGGGTAATTATTTTTAGAATCCAGAGAATTTCTACATAGTAGCAGTTAGTTGGAAATAGTAACTTTTAAGATTCCATTTTCTAATAGTATAAAACACTCATGAAGAATATGTATTTTCCTTGGATGCCATAAGAAATTACTACAAATTTGGCAGTTTAAAACATCAGTAATTATTTAATTTTGTTGATAAGAATTCCAGGTGATCTCAGTTGGTTTCTCAACTTTGGATTTCAGTTTCGGACTAAAATCCAGGTGTTCCTGCCTTATCTGGAGGTTTTATGTGAGAATCACTTCCAGGTTCATTCACATTGTTTGCAGAATTCAGTTCCTTGAGGCTGTGGGTAAAGTTGAGGTCCCTCATTTCCTTTTTCCTGTCTGGAGCCTCTCAGCTCCTTTAGGCCACCTGCATTCTTGGTCAAATTGCATTGTCAGTCTAAATTACCAACAGTTGGTGGGGCCCTGCTTTGCTTCCCTCTTTTTCTTCTGCTACATCTCCTGCCTGTGGTTGGAGAAAGTTCTCTGCATAATCCAGAGTAAGCTACCTATCTTAAGGTCACTTATGAGAAACCTTAGTTACAGCTCAAAGTCCTTTTTGCCATGTGATTAACATAATCACATATTATAGGGATTGGGATCTGGATATCTTTGAGGGGCCCTTTTGCCTGCCATAGGATGCGCCAGACTTTTAAGGAGAGTATGATAATAATTGAAAAGTGTTAGTGAAGACATAAATAAGGAGAGAAATACCAGAGTTCATGTTTGAAAGATCCAATGTAGTAAAGGGTAATTTTCCGCAAACTGATTCTAAAGTCAAATTCCAAAAACTGTTTCAACAGATTTTTTTGTGATAAGCTGATTTTTTTTTTAAAGATTGGCACCTGTGCTAACATCTGTTGCCAATCTTTTTTTTCTTCTTCTTCTCCCGAAAGCCCCCTGGTACTACATGGTTGTATATTCTAGTTGTGAGTGCCTCTGGTTGTGCTGTATGGGACACTGCCTCAACATGACCTGATGAGCGGTGCCATGTCTGTGCCCAGGATCTGAACTGGCGAAACCCTAGCCCACCAAAGCGGAGCGTGTGAACTTAACCACTCCGCCATGGGGCTGGCCCCTGATTCTTAAACTTATATGGAAATATAAGAGACAAGAAACTCATCACATTCCTCAAGGCAGAGCAACTTTAGCAGATTAAAGGTATAAGATAGACCATAGAAATGGAATAGGAAGTCCTGAAACAGCTGCATGCGCATATGCACATTTGGTAAATAACAGGTGGGGTTACAGAGCAAAGAGAAGATCTGATTTTTAATACATGATGCTGGAAAGTTGTGTGGGGAAAAAAGTGAAATTATAGACCTCTGCCTTATAGTATCATTCAAATGTATTCCAGTGAAGGGCAAAAGCATAAAGCATGATCCCAGAGTAAGGAAAAGTTTCTTAAGTGGACACAAAACACGGTCTTAAAGGACAAGATCGAAAACTTCACCACAAAGAATTTTTCATTAAACATCAAAAACAGTGCATGCGTAGTCCATAAGTAAGAAAAGGTGGTTTCCATTCATGATTTGATAGCTAGTGTAAAACAAATGTATAAAGAAGTACAAATCAAACGATTCAGTAGAAAACTCGTTATAAGACATGAACAACTATTTGACAAGAGAGGAAGTCCAAATGATTGAAATCGTAAAAAGGTGTTCAATATTATTAATCAAGAAGATATAAATTAAAATTTCAATGAAATATTTCATAAAACCCACATTAGCAAAGTTAAAACATCAGACAGAAGTGGTTGGGAGTATTTGGAACAAGAACTTCATTAACTAACGTGTGGGGATAAAAATCTAAACCATCCTCTATGCTCACCATCTGTACTTGGGAATATGCTTTCAAGTTGCATTGTTCAAATATGGTAGCCAATAATCATTATGGTTATTGAGTCCTCAAAATGTGGCTAGTCCAAAAAGAGATGTGTGTTGAATAATATTGGATTTTGAAGACTTAGTAAGAAAAAAAGAATGTAAAATATCTCAGTGATTTTTATAATTATGCATATTGAAATGATAGTATATTTAGTTAAATATTAAAACTTCACCCTTTTTTAACGTTTTTAATGAAGCTACTGGGAAATTTAAAATTACTTGCAGTTTTTTAATAATTATATTGGATCACACTGCTGAGAGGAACTTAGAAGTGTTTATCAAGAATAGTATATAACGGTGTAGCAGAGTTGTTCATTATATCCACAAATTGGAAATAACCAAATTGTCCATCAACAATTAACTGGATATGTTGCGGTATAGTAAACTGATACTGTGTTGTAGTGGAAATGAGTGACAGCTGTACACATCTTTATCAAAGAATCTAGAAAACAATGCTGAATGCAAGAAGTAAGATTTCATACAGAGTATGATTCCATAAAGCTCAAGAGCAGGTCAATCAAACATTTTTCAGAAATGTGTACGTACATAGAAGGTAATAGAAAGAAAAGCCAGGAATAATTATTACATAAGTCAGGATTTGGGTTGTTTTGGTGGGAGGGAGTAGGATACCCAGATACATCAGGTATTTGGAGATAAAGCTCAACTCCTTAGGCTGGTCTTCCAAGCCCCCACCGTCCAGACTGCCCTTCCACCCAAAAAGGTGCTAGGGACGCACAGACCTGAGAGGGTTCTAATATGCTAACCGTGTGTTGTTTCTAGTAGTTGTTATGAGTGTCAGTTTTCTGAATAAGTTGCATATGTATGGTTAATACATTCTTCTGTATGGCATATTTCATAACAATACTAAAAACAGACTAGCAGAATGGGGATGTGTGGTACAAGAAGTGGCAAGCCAAAGATGACTTACTCACTTCTTGGAGCTGCAGGGTTGTTGCTCCTTGGGCTAAAATCAGGGTAGGTTGAGCCTGTCTTTGTTTTTTGCATCCAACTATTCGTCTTCCTATCCAGTGGTCTTCTTGGGGTTGTATTATAAACCTGTACAGTGTTGAAGCCTTTATTACTAGAGGATATACAGATAGGACTTCCATCTCAGAGATGTGCTGGTTGGCTTCTGCATCTTGTCACTCACATTGCTGGCTGGCTTCTGGGCTTGTGAGGCTCAGGGATTGCTCAGTCTACTATCACTCATGATACCTCCCCCTAACTAGAAATCTTTAGTTTGAATCTTCAGAACAAGGGAGATAAACCAGTCCCTCAGTCATTGTACCCTCTGTCCAAGTTGCTCGTGTAGAAACCCAAATCCTCTCATGCCTTTGTTTCCAGCATTTCAGGAAGAACCTCCAAATTGGAAGCTTCTGAATCACATTGGTCAGTCAGTTAATCTCATCTTCAGGTTCATAGCATTTGCTATTGTGCAGTATGCCAGCTTTGTCCATTTTGTGAGCTTTTTTTTTGTCCAGCTTTGTATTTTGTGAAGTTATCACTGGTGGTCTAAGTGTCAATTCCCAGAGTTCTCCTTGGATTTGCTGACTTTGTGTTGTATGAGGGAACATTTCCAGTTGCTGGATGATCCAGACCATCAGCAGGTGCATTGTTGAGAGGGTACTCAGGAGGTAGGCTCTTTCTTCTACCTTGGCCCAGACAATCTTCTGTAATTTATGGAGCCCTTGAGCCTTGGGAGACCTGATGGCTGTTATTCACTCTGACTTGGCTGACTACTTCACTGTTTCCTGCTGCATTCCTCTTACAAATGCAGGCAGGCTCTTTTCTATATTTGTTGCAGATGGTGAGAGAAACTTCATTGTGGTGAAGTCTTTGGTATAGCTGGAATTGGTGTACAAATTTATCAGGAGATGCCACATCTGGCAGATAGAGACAATGGCATCATACTGACTTGGCAAGAGGAGAATCACCTAAATTTCCCCTCACCACCACCACTTGAACTGTTCCTCTTCTCACTAGAGAAGAACACCAAGTTGAGAACCTCTCTGGCAAAGCTGGGACCTGTTCCTGACCAGGAGTCAACTTGTGTGCAAGTTCCACTGAGTGCAATTCTGGGCCAATAACTAACTTCTCTGAACCTCAGATGGGGATCGGGGATCATTCTTGTCTTCTCTACCTCATAGGACTGTAAAGACTTTCGAAAACTGTAAACGTCTGGACATGTATGAGAAAGAACAAAGGCCATATGGTTATGTGGGACCAGAAATAATGAATGATGGAAATGGAAGGAGACCAGGAATTCAAAGATTGCAGAAGCTTCAAGGCTTTACATAGAAATTGTGACATCAAAGTGCAGTCTGTGGAGTTCTTCCAGAGTATCATAGTGTCAGACATTTCCATCATTAGTCCTTTTATGTTGTGTATTTAAAATGCAAAACTCTTAATTCTTCCTCCTAATACATTATGCTGAAAGACTTCCTCAGACCACTTTCCTCTCATAGGCAACATAAGGCCCCAAATCAACTGTAGTCACTTTCTCTTAAGAAATGGTTTTGATTTGATTTCTTCCGGCTGGAGAGACAAGTGAATCAGGAAGTCTGATGTCAGGTTTTGCCGTGCTATTTAAATTCCGTCCATGATCCCTTGCACAAGTCACTTCCTTATTTTAACACACATACTTCAAAGGTGGTAGCTTTATAATAAATTAACTCTTTGCTAGGGAATCATTCATTAACATATATTTGAGTGCTTGCCATGTGCCAGACAAATGCTGGAAGCTGGGAATGGGGTAGTAAACAAGACTGACTACTGAAAATGCAATCTCCAGTGCAACTTCAACGCAACTCCAAGTCATTCATAATGGTGATGTTGGTGGGAATAGGGTGGGTGGATGGAGATAATTAAACCAGGAAATCTAGGCAATTGGATAACTACCATAATTGACCACTGAATTTAGTTATGACCCTCTTCATAAACAGGAAAGAAGAAACTTGGTGAGTTATCTCAGTGGAACAATTGGGAGAAAAGTCTGAATGAAGAAATGGCAAGTGGAAATATGAATGTAATTCATTTAAATATATATGAGTATTGAATAATGTAATATGAATATTGAAGGTTGGTGTAAGGTATTCGAGAAATGGCAGTACTTGGAGGGACATAAGGAATTTGTAGGGCAGGAAGACATTTCCTTTTCCCAAATGTGGGTTCGTCTGGCCGGAGAACAAATTAAATTCACATGAGACAGAATAGCAAGAGAAAATTAAACAAAGCTTTATGAGGAACCATGGCCCGGGGCCTTTCTTCCCTCAGGAAGAAAGGGCACCGAAGAAGTGGGGTGCACAGAGTGGTTATATACCCCCAAACAGGGTGTTTCACATGTGATTGAAATGTCCCTCCCACAATAGTCACAAGATTGCCCGGTCGGCACAGTGCTTGATGGACACAGCAGGTAGTGGTCTGCTATCTCGGTGGGCATAGCAGGAGTCAATTGTCTGGAGCTGGGTGGTCACAGGTGAGCGCAGCAATCAGTTCCTAGCCTAAGGAAAGATGCTTAATCCTTAAAGAAATGCCAACGTTGGGAGGGGGAGGGAAGTTAGTTACAGGAGGTTACCAGACAAGCACAATAAAATGCAGATTTAAGTCCTTGCCTTTGGTATTGACTAAGAGTTTTTAGAGAGAAGGTCATCGCCTTTCTTCTTCCTGGTACAGAGAGGGAGGCACCTTTTACAGATAGAGATTTACCTTACAAATGTAAACGTGTCCTAACAAAGGTCAAGTTCCATTCCTCAGAGCCTCCTTCCCTGTCCCAGTTTATCAAAAGCAATGAGCCTCAAATAATCCTGATGCCAAAGAGACATATCTTGGGGTGGCCAATTCCAGGTCTCCACAGAATCAAGGTTTGTGTGTGTGCTTGTGTTGTTAAAGATAAACTGAGGCATATTAAAATTTTTGGAATTTATTTGAACAATAATCGATTCTAATTGGGCAGTGCCAAACCAGAAGTGGTAGGAAGTGCTCTATCAGTGGGAGCTGGGGAAAAACTTTTATAGAGAAAAGGTGGAAGCAAAGTAAGGAAATTATTGATTGGCTATAGCTTAAATCCTTGTTGGCTGTTTGTGATTGGTTGTCCTTAGGTTTTGCTTTCATAACCTTGAAATATTTACAGGCATAGATGTTGCTTGGCTTACATAGGCACCACATCATTAGAGCCACCTCAGTCTAATGACCTCCTTGTTTAATTAACTTAACAGTGTATAAATACCTTTTTAAAGAATGGCAAGTGCTAGAATATTTTACATGGGAATGGGAATCGTCCAGTGGAAAAGGAGAGTTGAAGATCTAGAAGGGATAGGAAATGGGGCTAAGTTCTTGAGAATAGGAGATTGGATAGGATTCAGAGCACGTGGAACAGTTTGTTAACCTCGGCCCTATTGACATTTTGAGCCAGATAATTCTTTTGTGGAGGTTGTCCTGTGCAACATAGGATGGTTAGCATTACCCTTGGCTCCTGCCCACTTATACCAGTAACACCCCACCCCATCCCCATAACAATAAAAAATGTACTTTGACCAGAGTTGTGTGGGCAAAATCACCCCTAGTGGAGAACTGTTGATATAGAGGTATTGGCCTTTCAAAGAAGGGACTCTTTACCTGGAGGGAAGGGTTCTTTACCCAGAGGGAAGGTGTAGAATATGAGTGTGGATGGTTTTGTAGATTTGGTGGTGGAAATATGAGGAAATTTCTTGTCATGATTTGACCTTTCTCAATGAAATACAGGTGAGGTTATGGGGCTGGTGAAAGGGTAAAGAGTGACAAAGATAAAAAGTCATTTTTGTAGAATCAGAAACTAAGGTTCTTAAAAAAATCAGATTCCCTGTGAGCAGTGGGAGACTAGATGCTTGCTATTTCTTGAGAGGCTTTAGACCAAAGAGACCAGACAGAGGAAATGGGAGAATGGTACCAAGATTATTACTGATTTATTTCTAAAACTGTTAGATAAAAGCCTGTCTAGATCTTACTTGGTCTTGAGCATTTGAAGCTGTTGACTTCTCCTTGAAACTTTGACTTTCTTATTATACCACATTCTTTTGCTTTTCCTCCTACATCTGTAGCCATTCTTTTTCAGTTAGATTTACATGTTTATCTTCTGTTTGTTCCTTAAATGCCAGCAATTCCCAGGCTTATGACTTAAGACCTCTATATTCTTACTCTCACTGCTCTCCCTAGGCAGTCTTTCTACTCAGGGCTTCATTCATCACTATATGTTTTAATCCCAGCTTTTTTAATGCCTGGACTAGATTTTTTTTTTTTTCTGCTTTTATTTCCCAAATGCCCCTGATACATAGTTGTATATCTTAGTTGCAGGTCCTTCTAGTTGTGGGATGTGGGACGCTGCCTCAACGTGGCCTGACGAGCAGTGCCATGTCCGCCCCCAGGATCGGAACCCTGGGCCGCGGCAGCGGAGCGTGCGAACTTAACCACTCGGCCGCGGAGCTGGCCCCTGCCTGGACTAGATTTTGATCCTGAATTTCAGAAACAATGTATCTAGCTGCCTCCTAGGACATTTCATAATATTTGTCCTAGAGTTCTTTAAAAATCAACATGCCCCAAACTGAATTTATTATTTCTTGATTCAAAACCCCCTTCTCTAGCTCCTTTTCTTCCCCAAATAAAACAAAACACCCTAGTTGGTCTACTATTCCTGTGTTGATAATTGGCTCTATGACCCCTGAACACTGACATGGGTATATCCTTGCCTCACGTTAGTCAGTAAGACTCATTTGTATTACTCTTTTGTTTCACGAATTCTTCTGTATCTCTCTGTTTTCACTTTTGCAGCCTCATCTCATTGCTCCTTTCTCTGTACACTGAAGTACTTGAAGTTTCCCAAAGATACTCTTCTCATCTCTAAGCTTTTGCACACGTTTCTCCAAAGTCACGAAATTCTCTTGCCCCATCACCTTTGCTAGACAAACTAGTATTCATATTTCAAACTTGGTTAGATATCACCTTCTTTGAGCATGCTTTGAGGTCTGCACTTCCTGCTTTCTCCACAGCACCATATGTAAACCTCTATTGTGGCAGAATACAAGTGAAGGAGCTTGATTCAAGTGTTCTAGTTGTGATTATATGGATGGCTGTGTTCCCAGATGACCCCCGTCTGGAAAAGAACTAAAAATCTTAGATTAAATTATTTAAAAAATTTTTTTAAATAAGATATACTCATTCCACAGATTGACTGAATGTGAGAACCCAGAGAAAGAAACTAAGCTCAGAAACGGGTTTACTCAGAGGGCGTGTACTAAATAAGGTGAAGTCAGTTTTGAAATTCACAGCCTCGTGAACATTGTACAGGAGATTAACTCTAGGATCCACCCAAGATAGGAAGTAAAATAAGAGATTGGCCTACATGTTGAGTGTAAGAGTGAACTAGAAATCAGCTTACCGCTTGACTGAGGTATAAAGAGAGGAAACTATAAGAAAAATTGCATATCTGGGTCATGCTGAATGGAGGCAGGTGGGAAGTGCTCTGAGAAGTAACCACATGATGGTCAAACATTTTTGGATTTGCAGCTCAAATTCATAATATATTTCAGGAGTTTTCTGAAAAGCTTAAACTAACGATATAAAGTAGTTCTGGAATGTTAATAAAACCAGGTGCCTGGCATCAGCAAACCCATATCCTCTTTGGAGAAACTTATTTCAGGGTTGGCAAACTCTTCTGTGCAGGGCTGGATAGTAAATATTTTCAGGTCTGAAGGCCACTTACGGTGTCTTGATCATGTTCTTTGATTTTTTAAAAATATAATCCTTTATTGTAAAAGCTCTTTTCAGCTAGAAGGCTCTACAAAAGCAGGCCATGGGCCAGATTTGGCCCGTTGATTGTAGTTTGCCCACCCAACTGACTCTGTTCCAAGCCTCAAAAGATTCCCATAAAACATTTTCTAAGGAAAATAAGTAGCTATGAGAAAAAAATGACTAAGCACACAAGGAAGTAAGATACCAAGTACGTTATTGCAGCTCAAATGACACCAGAAAGAGACCCACAGATACTTCAGTTGTTGGAATTATCAAATCACAGAATAGCAGCCATAGAATAAAGTAAATGTTTACATGGTTCAATTAATAAGTGATGAGGTTCAAAATAAGTGAAGGGAAAAATTAACAAAGCAGATTTGAAAAAAAAATAATTCCTATAGGTGAAATTACATTTAAAATTAAGAATTCACTGGTTGGATTTAATAGCAGATGGGATGACACTGGTGAGACACTGAAGATTGGACGAGAGGTCAGCAGAAATTGCCCAGAATAAAGCACAGAGTGAAAGAGAAAATATGAAAAGAGTTCCAGGAAGTGGAGTTAGAAGATCCAATATACAGATCTAATTAGATTTCCAGAAAGAGCAGGGAAAGGATGAGGCAGAGGCAATATATGCAGAGATAGAGCCAAGAATTTTCTAGAACTCATAAAGTATGTGTTTAATAAATCTAGTTTATTTCAGGAATGTGAGGCTAATTTAATGTTAGGAAAGTAATTTCCCACATTTAGAAATTAGAAGAGAAAAATAAGAGATGTAGCAATAGCATTTGATAAGCTGAGACATACTTATGACGTAGAAAAGAGAATTCTCAGAATAGATGTAAATTTCTTTAACCTGAATAAAAATATCCGCAAAGAAACCTGCATTTAACATCAAATATAATGGTAGAAATTTGACAGCATTCATTTAGAGAATAAGATGAAGTTAATAATCATTTGGAAAATCCAGAAATTTAAAAATAAATTATTAGAACTATTATTAGGCTGTAGCAAGGTTGCTAGATACAAAAATCATTATGTAAAAATTGATTGAAAAACCGACAAAATAAAACTTTTAAAAAGGCTACTGTTTATAATGGCATCAAGAAGTATGAAGTAACTAGGACTCATAACAAAAAATGTGCAAGATCCTTGTAGAGAACATTATAAACTTTATTAAAAAGATATTAAGAGATCTAAATAGAGATGCTACCTTTATATGTTGCAAGACAGTCCTCAACATCTTGATCAATAAATTTATTGCAATCCCTAAAGTTTTTTCCTCTCTGCCACCAACCCTCCTTTCCAATTGGAGGAGCTGATTCCAAAATTTATGTGGAAGTGCAAAAAGCTAAAAGTAGCAAAGACTCTTTTAAAAGAAAAAGCACAAGATTGACTTGCCCTACCTGATATCAAGATTTTGTAGAAAGCTATAATAATTAAAATAATGAGGTGTTGGTAATGCCTGTATAAAGAATCTGAGAGAGTAGAGAACCAAGAACATAGGCGGCTATATTGCAGAGCAATGGAGAAAAACACGCACTACTTAATGATAGTGCTGAGTCAATAAGATACTTTATGGGAAAGAAATGAAATTTGATCCCTGCTTTGAACTACGTTTGCATCAATTCTAAGTGGATTAGAAGCCTAAATGTGAAAGGTAAAACAGTAAAACTTTACTAAGAAAATATCTCAACAATCTGGGGGTAGGGAAGGCTTTTTTCTATAAATATACAAAGTTATTGATGAATTTCATATCATTAAAAATTATATTCATTAAAGAATATTGTATGGAAGGTAGAAAGATAATTTACAAATTTTGAAAATATATTTTAGAATATACATGGCCAAAAATGATTATCCAGATTGTGTAAAGGATTCCTATGACTCAGTAGGCAAAAACAGGAAGCTGCATTAAAAAATGTGCAGGAGATTTGGACAGGGTTTTGCAAAAGAGAAAATCTAAATGACTAATAGACGAATGAGAAAAGCTTAGCCTTGTTATTAATCAGGAAGATGTAAATTAAAACCAGTGAGAAGTATTTCATACTCATACTATAGTTATATGGTTTTTTTTTTTTTTTAAGATTTTATTTTTTCCTTTTTCTCCCCAAAGCCCCCTGGTATATAGTTGTACATTCTTAGTTGTGGGTCCTTCTAGTTGTTGCATATGGGACGCCGCCTCATCGTGGCTTGATGAGCAGTGCCATGTCCGCGCCCAGGATTCGAGCCGACGAAACACTGGGCCGCCTACAGCAGAGCGCGTGAACTTAACCACTCGGCCATGGGGCCAGCCCCCTATAGTTATATGTTTTTAATGTTTTCCTTTCTATATTGTTGATTTCTGCTCTTTGTTATTTCTTCCTTCTATTTACTTTGGATTTAATTTGCTCTTGTTTTCTAGCTTCCTAACGTAGAAACATATTCATTAGTAAACTTTGTTTTCTTTTACAGGCGTTTAAAACTATAAATTTCTTTCTAAGCATTGCTTTAGCTGTATCTGGAAAATTTTGATCTGTTATGTTTTTATCATTCAGTTTGAAATACTTTATAATTTCCTTTGTGATTTCTTCTTTGACTCATTGATTATTTAGAAGTATGTTTTTAAATTTCCAAATATTTGGGGGATTAAAATTTTTTTATTGTAGTAAAATACACATGACCATCAGCCATTTTTGAAGGTACAGTTCAGTGTTGGGGATTTTTGAGATATCTTTCATTTTTGGACTTTTAGTTTAATTCCTTTGAGATCAGGAATATATTTTGTTAAGATTTCAGTCTTGTGAAATTTACTGAGATTTATTTTATGCCCCAGCAATATGGTCTGTCTCAGTGAAAGATTTTTATGCACACTTGGAAATAATTTGTAATCTGCAGTTGTTAGGTGAAATGTTCTGTAAATGTCAATTAGACCAGGTTGTTTAATAGTGTTCAAATTTTATATATGCTATAGACTTTTTTCTGTTTCTTGTATGAATTACTGAGAGAGGGCTATTAAAATCTTCAACTATGGTTGAAATTTATTTCTTCCTTTAGAGCTGTCAATTTTTGCTTCATGAATTTTGTAGTTCCATTAGATGTATATATATCTGTTATGAGATGCTATATATATATATACACACATTATATATAGTTATGTATTCTTGATGAGTTAACTCTTATCATTATGAAATGCACCTTTTTTTTTCTGCTTTTTCTCCCCTAAGCCCCCCAGCATATAGTTGTATATTTTAGTTGTGGGTCCTTCTAGTTGTGGCATGTGGGACGCTGCCTCAACATGGCCTAATGAACAGTGCCATGTCTGCACCCAGGATCCGAACCGGCAAAACCCTGGGCCACCGAAGTGGAGTGCACAAACTTAAACACTGGAACATGGGGCCAGCCCCGAAATGTGCCTCTTTATCTCTTGTAATGGTCTGTCTTGAAGCTGATTTTGCCAGCTTTCTTCCTTTCATCTTTTTGCTTTCAGCCTATTAGTGCCTTTGTTTTTTTATTCTTTTTAAATATTTATTTATTTATTTTTTCCTTTTTTTTAAAGATTGGCATCTGAGCTAACAACTGTTGCCAATCTTTCTTTTTTTTTTTTTCTGCTTTATCTCCCCAAACTCTCCCGTACATAGTTGTATATCTTAGTTGTGGGTCCTTGTAGTTGTGGTATGTGGGACAATGCCTCAACGTGACCTGATGAGCAGTGCCATGTCCGCACCCAGGATCCAAACTCTGGGCCGCTGCAGCGGAGCGCGAGAACTTAACCATTCGGCCACGGGGCCGGCCCCCGTGCCTTTGTTTTAAAGGTGGATTCCTTTTAGACATTATGTAATTGGGTCTTAAGTTTTAATGTTTTCGTTTCCTTTTTGCTCCTTTTGTGACCTCTTTGGGTTAATCAAACATTTTGTAATAGTCCATTTTATTTCCTCCTTTGGCTTCTTAGTTATGCCTCTTTGAACCTTTTTTTTTTTAGTGGTCACTGTAGGGCTAATCATAGGCCTACTTAATTTTTCAAAATCTATTTTGAGCCATTATTGTACCACTTCATACTTTTCACTTCTCACCTGACATTTAATACTTTTTGACTTATAAATATATGACTTCTAAATACAAAAATATAATTCCTTTACCTTTGTGCTATTCTTGTCCTTTGTGCAATTGTTGTCATATCCTTTAACATATATTCTAAATCTCATCTTAAAATGTTATTATTTTTCTTTAAACTAGGAGTTATCTTAAGGAATTGTGAAAAGAAAAAAACGTAGTCTTTTCTATTTACCCTTTTTATTCCTTTCTATAATTTAAGTATCTGATATTATTTCCCTTTCAATGTGAAGACCATTTTTTATCATTTCTTGTAGTGCAGGTCTGCTGACAACAAGTCATCTCGGCTTTTGTTTACCTGATAAAGTCTATTTCATCCTAATCTTTGAATGATATCTTCACTAGATATAGAATCTGGATTGACAGGGGTCTTTTTTTTTGGCATTTTAAAGATCATATTCCATTGTCTTCTGGCCTTTACTGTTTCTAATGAGAAGTCAACCATTATTGTATTGTTCTCCTGTATGTAATGTGCCCCCCACCCCCCGGCTGCTTTGAAGATTTCCACTTTACATTTATATTCAGCAGTTTTACTATGATGTGTTTCATGTGGTTTTCTTTGAATTTATCCAATTTAGGGTTAACTGAAATTCTTGGACCAATAATTTGATGTTTTTCTTCAAAATTGGGAAAAATTCAACTATTATTTCTTCCCACTCTTTCTAACTCATTTTTTAATTTTGGGATTTAAATTACATGTATGTTACACCATTTGATAGTTTCATAGATGCCTGAGGTTCTTTCTGTTTTATTACATCTTTTTTCTCTCTGTTCTATAGATTGGATCATGTCTAAAAATCTGTCTTCAATTTCAATAACTTTTTGTACCGTCTCCACTCAATTTTTAAGCTCATGCAAGTACAAGTACACACTTTTCAGGTCTACAATTTCTATTTTTTGTGGTTTAGTTTTTTCTGCTGAAATTTCCTATCTGTTTACTCTTTAAGACCATCTTTTCCTTTAGTTCATCAAACATAAATATATAATAGTTTCTTTAAAGTCCTTGTCTTAAAATCCAGCATTTGAGACATTTGGAATACAGTTTCTATTGACTGCTTTTTTTCTTGACTATGGGTTACATTTTCCTGTTTCTTTTCACATCTAATAATTAATTAATTTTTTTTTTACTGGGTATTGTAGAGATATAGATTATAGATTATATCAGCTTCCTCTCAGGAATGTTGATTGTTTTGTTCTGTTGGCTGGCCAACTTGGAATTATGTGGACTTGGGTTTTTTGTACTCTTTGTTAGGTCAGATCTGTGGAAAACCTCTCTAACTTGACAGAACTTAACCTCTAAACTCAGTCTCCCCTCAACATCTTGTCAGCTTTTGTGTTAGGCTCTGGTAAGGAATCTAGAGTAGGTCTTACCATATGGTATGGGCCTTATTCTTTAGCATGGCCTGATTTTTAAAATTTAGCTCACCTGGATGCCCTGGACGTTAATGAGTGGTTAACAAGGGGTCTCCATTCTCAGGTGTGTTTCTATGCTCGCCATCTCCCAACACTTTTAGACCTTTAGTATATCAGTTCAGCTCATCCCCATAGCAGCTGGTTTTGCATATGTTTCAGGGAGTCTTGTCCTCCATGTATGTAGCTCAGCCGTTAGCCAAGGACTCACAGGGGTCTGACTCTTACTCAAACTTATTGCCTGCTCCAACCCTGCATAGCTGCCTCTTCTTCAGTGCTCTGTTCCACAGATTCCACTGCTTCAGCTTCCCTAAACACTAAGCACTACCTTCTTAGCTCAGTAGGACAGCCGTGCTTTGCTTGGACTGAAGCTTGCTGTACCATGGTTGGGAAATTGTACCCAGAAAAAGAGCTGGGGTGATTGTGGAATACACCTTGTGAATTTTTCTTCTCTCGGAGATTATGGTCTTACATTGCTAGTTGTCCAATGTTAAAAATAGTTACTTTATATCAGTTTGTGGTTATTTTCATTGGGAGGTGTAAGCTGATATCAGTTACTCCATCATTTCCAGAAGCAGATCATAACTATTATATCATAAAATTAAAAAGTCTGACCATATTAAGTCTTTGTAAAGAATGGTACAACGGGAACTCACATACCACTGTTGATGGTAGATTAAATTGTTAAAACCATCTCTGAAACAGTTTAATGTTTCTTATTAAAGTGGACGAATTATGCGTCCTAGGAAGCATCATTTCCATTTCCACATGTATGTGTATACACACACAAACCTAACAAGCATCAGTTTCATTCCTAGGTATGTGTGTGTATGCATATGTATGTATATTTGTGTGTGTATTCTTCCTAGAGGAATTTTTGAATATATGCACTATGAAACATATATTCAAATTATTATAGAATCGTAGCCTCATATCATGTCCAAAACAGTATAATGGATAAGTAACTTGTGTATTTTTATACAATGGAATGGTATTTAGCAGTGAAATAAATTCGTGGTAGATATAGAAATGGGGATTATTTTTAAAACAAAGCTAATGTAGATCAAAGAAGAAAATGGTAAAATGATGGTAATTGTTGAAACGAGGTGATCGATATTTAGGGCTTCAGTATACTATTCTATTTTTGCATATGTTGGAAAAATTCCAAAATAAAAAGTTAAACAAAAAAACTTGCTGAATGTTAGTCATGGAAATAAAAAGTTAAACAAAAAAACTTGCTGAATGTTAGTCATGGAATATATGCAGTATAATTTTATTTATATAGAGTTCAGAAACAAGGGAAATGAAATATATTGCTTAGGGATACTTTCAAAGGTAGCTAACAAAAGAGTGGTTAGGAAGTGATATTCACTTAAGTTAGTATAATGTACCTCTGGAGAGAAGAAGGATAATGTGACTGGACAGGTGCAAATAAGGGGCTTCAAGGGATTGGCAATGTTCTCTTAACCTAGATGGTGGTAACAGGTGGTGTATTAATTTTTATACTGTACATATATGTTTTTTATAGGATATTTCACAATAAAACAAAATTATTTAAAAATAGCTGGATGAAAGGAGAATTTTGAGAGTTTTAAGTTGGCATAATCAAGAAAGGTATCCTGGAGAACTAGGCCCTAAATAATGAATATTCCGTATCATAGATAGCAAAAGGCTCAACCTAGGAACAACTGTTTTGCTCAATACTCATGAATAAAAAAATAAGGGCACAGAAAATAACTTCCATTGGAACACATTCTTCTTGACTTCAGTTTCTATCCTGTTTGTTTATTCATTCATCTTTTCATTTATACATTCATTTAACAGATAACAGTCGTGTGCCACTGTCGTGTGTCTTTGAGTACCTGTAAGATGCCTAGCATAGTGATAGGCACTTATGTACAGTGTTGAGGAAAATAAAAAGTCCCTTCTCCCGTGGAGTTTACAGGCCCAAGGTCCTTTATGTTTCCCCTGTCTTTTGAGCTGGGACTGGGAACCTTTTTGTATATTTAGTTAAGATGTGGACTAGTCAGCCCTAAACAGCTGACTCCTTTCTTTCTCTGTTCTTAGGTTTCTGTGGCAGAGGTTTCTCCCGTTTTACCACTGCTAAGACAAATCGGTGAAAAATTTGACTGCTTATAACTTTTACCAAAATTTTTACTTCTTGATACAATCAAGAGCTTTGCCTTGGTTTTTAGGCAATATTTGGAAAGATATACAGAATCAAAACAGGGAATAGATAGTCCAGCTAGGAGAGGTAGGTAGCCAGTTGACTTGATTTATGAAGGGGGAAAATGGAGAAAAGAGAGATGAGTACAGAGAGTAGCCTCTAGTGCTATTTGTAGGTAGATTAGCTCTTAAATAAATCTTAAAGCCTTGTAATTATTGCTAAGAACAGTGACTGATGAAAATCAAAGTGAACTGCAGAGTGACCAAGAATTCAATATTAAAGCTATTTATAAATCAATAAATGAAAACTAAATCAGTTTCTAAAGTATCTCCTTCAAAGATACTATTACAGTTAGCTATTACAATGTAATGTATGCATTGTAGTTTCTAAAATTCTGACCTACTCCTTCATTGATGGAATTACAGGTAAGTATAACAGATATGCTTATTAATATCCTGATAAAGATATAATTTATGAAAAATACACAGTTTGCAAATTTTTTAATATTGTCTCTTGAGCAAAGAAAGTTGCTCAATGTTGATTGGTCTAATAAGATCTAAGTATGTGAATTCTCTAAAACAGTGGAGTTAAATATTTTTTGGGAATTGGTTATAGAGTCCTTTTAAGTTGAAGATTACAGCCAAAATATTCTTAAAACTCCTTTAAATCATCCATAAAATACATATGTGGTTTTAAGCACAACTCCACATCGTAATATACATATGTAAATTTATCATGTGTATAGTAATGAAGCAGGATCATATTTATAAAATATTCAAGTGTTTCACTGTTTGAAGCACTTGAGCAAATTTATGAAGATTTAACTTGGTGGCTCTTCCTGTTCATGGTCATCTTTCTCCTTAGAGGCTGATTTTTAAAATAATTCAGTTTTTAGTCTGTGTTTCTCAACTTTTTGTGTGTGTGTGAGAGGAAGATTGGCCCCGAGCTAACATCTGTTGCCAATCTTCCTCTTTTTGCTTGAGGAAGATTGTCACTGAGCTAACATCTGTGCCAGTCTTGCCCTATTTTATGTAGGATGCCGCCACAGCATGGCCTGACAAGTGGTGCTGGGTCCACGCCCAGGATCTGAACCTGCAAACCCCAGGCTGCTAAAGTGGAGCGCATAAACTTAACCACAGTGCCACCAGGCCAGCCCCTAAACTTTTTTTGTTAAAACATGAAAGCCCTTAGTTATAAAATTAGGTACTTGAGGATATGGTGAAACTGTATTTGTTTGGACACTTTACTTTTAATTGGTCAGGATGTTATTAAAATGTGTATATCCTTTTGTTGGGTTTTTCTTTACGTGAGTTAACATTTTAGGGTTTAATTATGTCAGTGCATATGTTTATTGAGTAGAATGGCAGCTGCATTGCTGGCACCTTAAAAAAAGTTATTGTTGTTGCTGAACGAGTATAATCAAATTTCTGTAAGTTTAATGTTAGCACTATGGTACTCTACTGAAATTGAAGATTGTTCAGGTAGGTGGCATGGGACCAGACTGTGAAGTGTCTTGAAAGCTATTTAGGAATTTAGAGTAAGTACCAATTGCAGTTCTTATAAAGAAAAATGACATGATCAAAATGGTTTAATAAGGTTTGATCTAATAGAGGCATTAGCTTAGGTCAGAAGTTGATTTAAAAACTCATTTTTTATTATCCAAGGGTGAAATCCAATGCTGAACCAAAGGGATAGCATTTATTTTTTTCAACAAACATTTATTAACAACTGATTATGTTTAAGACTTTGTGAGAATGAAGTGCCAAACTTGGTAAGAGATTTTAACGAAACAATTAATTAGTACCAGTGTGATAGAAATAAGAACATTAACAAGGGAAAACTGGGAGGGAATGATATTGAGATCAGGTTTGGAAATGTTGAGTTGATGTCATGGTGTCTATTCATGTAAAATGTTTGTTATCCTCTTTCTATATCCTAGAGATGATAAGAAAGCCGGAAATATAGATTTTAGAGTGTTTAGTATAGAAGGAAAATTAAAACTGCAAAAATGATTGAACTTTAAAGGTATTGAAGAACAGAAGAAAGAGAACAAAAGTGACAGGAATGTCCACTAGGGTTATTAGAAGAAAAAAATAGGTGTAATTATATATTTTTTCACTTGAAGAAACCAAGAAAATAAATGATTTCTGAGATCATGATCCATAAAGGGACATTTTCTGTCTCAACTCTATCTTTAATTTTTCTCTTTACTGGTTTCTTACTTTTTCTAGGGTTATATTCACCCTTAAGAAAAAAATGTTTCCCAGGGCCGGCCTGGTGGCACAGCGGTTAAGTTCACATGTTCTGCTTCTTGGCGGCCCAGGGTTCGCCGGTTCGGGTCCCGGATGCAGACATGGCACCACTTGGCAAAAACCATGCTGTGGTAGGCGTCCCACGTATAAAGTAGAGGAAGATGGGCATGGATGTTAGCTCAGGGCCAGTCTTCCTCAGCAAAAAGAGGAGGATTGGCAGCAGTTAGCTCAGGGCTAATCTTCCTAAAAAATAAAAAATCTTTCCCTAACTGTTCATACCCTTGTACCTACCATTCAGACTGCAGTTCACATTGGCATGAATAGGAGATGAGAAAGTTGAAGGGCCAAGGGTTCTGTCAGGAAACTTGGCTGAGGGGAGCACTTGTTGCTTCAACTTCCTCTCCCATTCTTACCAACGTGAATTGCATATAAATGTAAACTTTCGAAAGGCATTATTAAAGTGTATTAATTTTTTCTATATATTATAAACATGTTTCCATATCAGTAATATACATCTATAGTTTATTCCTAAGTCTGAGTTTTGAGGTATCTCACACTTTCAGAAAAGTTGCAAAAACAATATAATGGACACCAGTATACCCTTCACTTAGATTCAATAGTTATCTTACCACATTTGCTTTTTTCTCTCTATATGTGATACATATATAGACGTACATAGTATGTATGTATGTGCATTTTTCCTAAACCATTTGAAAGTTAGTTGTAGACATTATGGCACTTTGTCCCTAAATACATCAGCCTGTATCTCCTAAAAACAAGTACATCCTCCTAAATAGCGATAACTATCAAACATAGGAAGTTTAGCATTGATAGAATGCTAATATTGAATATACAGCCCATATTTAGATTTCTCCAAGTGTCTTAATAATGTCCCTTATAATATCTTGTTATTTTATTTTATGTTTTGATACTATCTCCTACCAAGAATCACACATTGCTTTTAGAGTTATATACTTTTAATGTTCTTTCATTTAGAATGGTTCCTCAGCCTTGTATTTACTTATTTATTTTTTTGCTTTTCTTGACATTGACATTTTTGAAGAGTCAAGGCCAGTAATTTTGTAAAATGTCCCTCAGTTAGGCTTGCTTGGTATTTCCACATGATGAGTTTCAGGGTAAATGTTTTTAGCAGGAATATTACAGGTCATATTGTGCCCTCTTCAGCACATCACCTCAGAAGACATAATGGTGTCAGTTCCAGAACTGATCGTTTGGTTATCATGGTATCCATGGTGTCCACCGTATCTGTATTTCTTCTTTGTAAAGGTACTTTTTTCCATTTGTAATTAAGAAGTGATCTCTGCAGTGATACTTTGAAACTGTATTCCCCAATTTTCTTCACTCAGTGTTTTAGCCTCCATTGATGATTTTTGCCTGAATCAATTATTACTATAGTGATTATAAGATGGTAATTTTTTATTTATTTTATTCCCTCTGTGTCAATTAGTTAGCATTCTTCTTTAAATAGAACTTTTCCTCTCCACTCCATTTTTTATTTTTATATTTTAACTTCCTTTTTCTCTCCTTTTTTTTTTGTGTGTGTGTGTCAGTATGGACTCCGGAATGGATTCCTTTCCATTCCTGTAATTATTCATTTTGATGTTCAAAATGTCTCAAATCTGGTTGGGTTAGAGCTCTCTCAAGATGGCTTATGTGTACAACTAATATATCCCCATCTGGTAGCAGTTTTCATACTTTATGACACAACAAGGTGGTCTGCTTGCCTTTTTTGGGGCGAGGGGTGGGTTGTCTATTTATTTTATTGTGGTAAAATATATATACATAAAATATACCATTTTTAAGTGTAAAATTTCTGCTTTCTTTTTAAATGTGGTCTTCCCTGGTTCTGTCCTTGACTGCTTACTTACTACTTTGTCTCGTCTACAAGTGAGAGAATCTACTCCCACATTTTTAATCATTAACTATGTGCTAATGACTTCCTAGTGTGAGGCTCTAGAATTTTATAAGCAGTAGCCTATTAGATTCTCCAGCTGTCTGTCTCATGCTCCACAGGCATCTCATTTATATTCTGTCTGCATTAAAAAAAATTAAAGGAACTGCCTAAAGCCTGTGTCCTATATTTTTTATTTTGGTTAGATGCCCTAGGATTCTCATCAACTTCGAATTTCCAACTTGCAGTTTGTCATTAGGTCCTAGCCATCCTTTCCTATCTTTATCTAAGAATTCTATGTTTATCTAAGACTTCAAAGGATGATTTTGTATTTCTCAACCCCTTTCTTTGGTCTGCTTTCCTCTGTGTTAGTTTCATTATTAGTCAGGCTTTCTCTGTGTGGTGGCAATGATGGCTACACACAGTTTCAGGCTTACATTATTTTCAAAGTAAGTGATTTCAAGGAAAAGAATGTAAATCTCGAAAACTTCTAAAATAGAAATCTGACCATTTTCCTATTTTTCTTAATGATATTCAGTGCTTCTTTACTCCCCTCAAGATAAAATTCAAATTCCTTGCAAACAAGAATTCATGGTTTGGTCTTACATGTCTATCTTCATTGTACTACTGTTTTCAGTTTTAAAATTCATGCTCCCTAAATACTAAGTTGCATGTGTTGTTTTCTCTGCCTGCAATATCTTTCACATTGTTACTTTCCAAACTCCTTTTCAATCTTTAGCTTGCAAAACCCAGTTCAGATATTACTCCCCCAGGAAATACATCTTTGTAGCTTTTATTGTCATCTACCCCAGAAAAATCACTGTTCTGTTCTACCTTTGTACTTCGTATGTGTCCATTTTTAACTCTTGTACTGAAAGGTAATTAATTTGTTTACAAGTTTTTCTTATCCACTAGATTATTAAATCTCCTTGGTCCCTTTTGAGCAATGCAAGGTATAAACTTAAGGTATAAAAAACCCAAAGATTAGACTTTGGTTCTGCATCCAGTTGTGGTAGACTAGGTAATTCATATCAGTCTTCTTGCTGAGAAGAACTTGAAAAGTAGGTTACAAAAGAAATGCATGAAGGCACAGTAAAGCCAACAAGACAGTAAAGAATCATGTGGTCAAAATCTGGAAGAAGGAAATCTAAAGAAGTAAGACTGGCATTAGGTTCTGCATTTCCCTTAGATGCATCTGTCAGTTCCAGAAGAAGCAACTGAGAAGCTGAAAAGAGATTTTTAAAAAATTTGTGGGACTAAGTTGACAGAAAGTGGAATTCAGAAATCAGAGGGGGACCTCTAGTAGATCTTATGGGCTTTGGGAACTCTTAAAGGCTACGTCCTAGAAATGAGCATGACCTGAAAAAGATCTGCTTTCGGTAGAGTTAGCTTCTAATCCTTTTAATCCCTTGTTGGATCACATGCTGATGCCTCTGGCCACTTGACTGAAGCAAACACAAATCCTTTCTTGAGGAAGATGTCATCCTAGGCCTCAAATTTTCAATAATAATGTTTGGCCCTCAAAAAATAATGACATACAAGAAGACAAGACGATATGATAGAAAAAAACAAAAGAAACAACAGAAAATAGACCCATAGAGATCCAGATAATAGAGTTATCAAACAGACTTTAAATTAGCTGTTGTTAATATGATTTTAAAAAAAGATGAGATGGAGAATTTCAGCAGAGAACTAGAAACTTTAAAGAGGAAACAAATGGAAATTCCAGAAATGAAAAATATAGTAGCTGAGTGCAGTGGATTGGCTTAACAGTAGATAAGTACAGCTGAATACAGAGTTACTAAACTAGAAGATAGGTGAAAAGAAAAGTCCAGAGTGAAGCATGGAGCAGAAAAGATGGAAAATACAGAAAAGAGTAAGACACCTAGGAGATACAGTCAAAAGGTCTAAAATACATTTGATTGGCTTCTCAGAAGAGAGAGGAGTAAGAGAATAAGGCAGAAGTAATATGTGAAGAGATTATGACTGACACTTTCCCAAAACTGATGAAAGATAGTAAAGGAAAAATTCAAGAAGTTCAAGAACTTCAGGGAATATAAACACAAAGAAAACCACATCAAGGCCTTCATGGTAGAACTGCTGAAAACAAATTACAAAATCCAGAGAAAAAGGACAGGTTAAAAGCGTCAATAGTAAGACTTACAGCTAACTTCTCAGCAGAAATGATGGAAGCCAGGAGACAATGGGAAGATATGCTCACAGTACTGAAAAGGAACTAGTGTTCAAGAATAAAGGTAAACAATAATTGACTTGTACACTTAAAATAGATAATTTTATGGTATGTAAGTTATATCTCAATGAAAATGTTTAAAAAGGAAGGTGAAATAACAATATCAGACACATGAAAACTGAGAAAATTTATTTTCAACAGACCTACTTTAAAGAAAATACTAAAGGGAGTTTTTTAGGCAGAGGAAAATGATTCCAGAAAGAAGCTTGAAGATACAGAAAGGAATGAAGAGCAATGGAAAGGTTAAATACATGCATAGATTTAAATAAATATTGATGCTAAACAACAAAGCTGGTGTAACTCTATTGATAGAGTTGATTTTTAAGGCAAAAAGAATTATTCAAGGTAAAAAGGGACATTTTATAATCATAAAAGGTTTAGTTGCCCCAGAAAATATAATAGTTCTTAATCTGTATGCATCTAATAACATAGCCTCAAAATACATTATACAAAAATTCGCAAGTGCAAAGAGACAAATTTGTAATCATAGTCGGAGATTTTAATACACTCTTCTTATCAAGAAAGGTGCATGATGTAGCAAGAAGACGTGGAAAAATAAGTAAAGATGTGGAAAATTTGAACAACGCAGTTAAGAAACTTAGCTTAATTGACATAAGTGAAATACTGCATCCAACATCTGCAGAATATCCTTTTCAAGTGCACATTGACCCTTATCTCGTATCATACACACAAAAAATCAATTCTAGATACATCGTAGTTCTAAATGTGAAAGGCAAAATAATAAAACTTCTGAAAGATAAGATACTATCTTCATGATCTTTGAGTAGGGAAAGATTTATTAAACAGGGAATAACACAGTGAAGGAAATAATTGATAAAATGCACCACATTAAAAAGAAGAACCTCCTTTCACCAAAAGACACCATAAGAGAGTGAAAATGCACATTACAGAGTGGAAGACATTTACAACATTTTATAAAGAACTCTTACAAATCAGTAAGAGAAAGACAACTCTAGAAAGATGAGCAATAGAATTGAATAGTCACCTCACAAAAGAAGCCATGCAAATAAAATATATTAAAAGTTTTCATCATTATTAATAATCAGAGAGATACAAATTAAAACCACGATGAGATAACAAATACATCTACCGGAATGGCTACATATTTAAAATTTTTAAATTTTTTTAAAATTTTTTAATTTTTATTTTGAGATAATTATAGATTTACAGGAAGTTGGAAAAATAGTACAGAGCAGTCCAGTGTACCCTTTACTCAGTTCCCTCCAAAGGTTATATCTTACGTAACTAAAGCACAATATCAAAACCAGGAAATTGACATTTCTTATCACATGTGTGTGTATGGTTCCATGTCATTTTATCACATGTAGATTCATGTAACTGCCATCACAGTCAAGAAACTGAAGTATTTTATCATCACAAAGATCTCCCTTGTGCTATTAGACTCATTCTCATCTGCCTTCACTCCACTATTCCTAACCACTGGTAACCATGAAGCTGTTCTTCATCTCTATAATTTTTTCATTTTGAGAATGTCATATAAATTGAAACATATGCAGAATGTGACCTTTTGGGGGTTTTTTTTTTTATCATAATGTCCTTGAGGCCCATCCAAGTTGTCTATATCCATAGTTTGGTCCTTTTCAGAATGGCTGAGTTTTTAAAAACTGACAATACCAAGTGTCGATAAGGATGTAGAGCAATAGAAGCTTTACTATACTGCTAATGGGAATGTGTAAAGGTACAACCACTATGAAAAACTATTTGGCATTTTCTACTCGAGTTGAGTTGAAGCCTGCCACCTGAATCAGCAGTTCCACTCCTAGTAAATAATAAAATGTGTGTCTGTTCACCAAAAGAAGTGTTTTGTAAAAACATTTATAGCAACCTTATTTGTAATAGCTGTAGTTTGCAAAGAACCCAAATGCTCATCAACAATGGAATGGATTTTCAAAATTTATGGTGTTATCATACAATAGAATATCATAAAGCAGGGATGGGCAGGCTTTTTCTGTAAAGAGCTACGTGGTAAATATTTTAGGCTTGGTGTGTCATCCATTGTGGCAACTACTCAACTCTACTGTTGTAGCAATGAAGCAGCCATATGCAATATGTAAACAAATGGGTGTAGTTGTGTTCTAATAAAACTATTTACAAAAACAAACTGACCTTTGGGGGCTGTGATTTACTGACCTCTGCTATAGAACCACAAACTATAGATGAATCTCATAAACATAATTTGCATAAAAAGCCATACATTATGATTCCATTTTTATAAATGTTTAAAACAGGTAAAATGAATCTATAGTATTGAAGTCAGCATATTGGTTATGTTGACACGAAATAGCCAATAACCATTTTATAGATAAGAGAGATGTGTGAGTTTTACTTGGGCCAGAGTGAGGATTATAATCCAGGAAGGCCTTTTTGAAAAGGAAAAAAGCATTCTGGAGAAGCATGGTTTTCAGTACAGTCTTAGACCTTTTTAGAACAAAGAATATACATTAAACACACCCAGGATACATATTCATCAAAGTTTCAGAGAGGTATTCAGTTGCGAATTAGCAGGTGAACATGACCCTGACGTTGGGAAAGGGACTAATACAGGCGTTAAGGATAGGGCGTAGGGGGGTAAGTATGCGTTCTTATTTTAAGAGAGTGCATTCTTTACTGTAATGGTTAAGGCAGATGCACAATCTGTGTTTGATAGGCTATAAATCAGGCTTCTTTAGTTCAAGCCGAATCAGTTTTGTACCCGAATTCTTACCCCATATACCTCAATATGTGAAGATCTCTTGTCAGTTATCTTTAGGGATAGAGAGTGATGAGAAGAGGTGTGAAAGGTACTAGTAATATTATCTTTACCTGAATGATGGTTACACAGGTCTGTTTACTTTGCAGTACTCATTGAGCTGTATACTTATGATTTATGCACTTCTCTAGTGTGTGTATGTATATGTATATATGTGTGTGTTATATCTTAATGAATTAGTTTTAAAAGCTAAAAACAAAACAGAAACATACTGTTTGTGTTCCCATCAGGGTAGAACTGTTTTTTTCATCCCTGGCATATGATAAACATGCAGTGTTTATTGAGGTGGGAGTTGCTAATAGCAAGCTCTGTAGCAAGATAAGGACAGTGAGGAATAATGACTGAATTAGTTTGAAGGCCTTATTGAAGACTTGAGAAAAAAATTTTGATGTAGGAGTAAGAGCTGAAATAATAATTTAAGACATTTTCGTGAGAAGAAGCTAGATCCTAGTTTAATAGGCTAACAGGATCTAGTAAATGGTGTGAGCTGATGAGTAACTATTCATGTTTGAAGACAAGAAGGAAAAGATTGGTTAGCTATTAAGAGGAAGGTACTACAACTATTTTGTGATGATATTTAATTTGGTTCATCTGACAAGTAGTTTTGTTATGTTTTTTACCTGCTTAAACCCTCTTTGGATGTTGCTCTGTAAAGCCTCGTGGACCCATTAGCACTTGAGTGGTATAGATGTGATATAGGGTTTATTGAGGAAAACTAGAAAGAAGTAATAGCGTGCAAGCAGTCCCTCAAACTCTTTTTATCCCACAGCTTAGGTTAGGCATAGATGATCTTCCTGCACCATGGCCAAATGACCTTCCAGCAGAGAGTGGCCTCCACCTCTGTAATGCTGTACATATTATTGTAAGTCAGGGCAGGGAACCTTAAGTGACTGTAACAATCGTTAGAAAGGGGAAGCTTCTGAAGCCCCAGGGGCACGGATGGGCCTGTTATTCCTTTAAGCCAGCAACTGAGACCTGTTGAGCCTCCTTGCTGCTAAGCTTATAAAAGGGCTTTGGAAATGAACCTCCAAGCCCATCTAGATGTATTTTTCATCGCATTTCCCTTTGCATAAAATGAAGTGAAAACTTTTTGGTCCAGTATTAAAGGTCTTTTAGTAGTTTTCTCTAACTTCTTTATCAGTCCTTTTTGCTACTAGTTCTACACAAATTTTCTCATTTATGGAATTATTTCCTAGTAAATGATTGCTTATTCCAAGCTTCTCATCTTTGCTGACATTACCTAATTTAGAATGCTTTTCCCTGCTCTAAATTGTCCTTCAAGAGCTGCTTTCGTCCTGCCTCTTCTGTAATGCCTCCCTGATGATCTCAATTCTTACACCAAATATTATCACTTTTCATATAGTATTATTAGTTTTTATATCTACATTTCTTTCTTTCCATCTAACTTGTAAATTCCTTAAGGGTAGAGGACATGTATTAGATTACTCTGTAACTGTAATACCCTAGCCTAGTGACCTTGTGTATAAATGCTCAACAAATAATTAATGATTAGAATGTATGCTCTTATAATGTATTTTATTTATAAAATATTCATAATATTTCAGGGTTCTCTGTGCCTCTTTTAGACCCTGAATATTGTTATTAAGTATAATACTAGATTTTTTATTAGAACATCTTTTTCATTCTGTTGCAATTAACCCTTGTTTTAAAAACTCATTTTTTGAGGTTGGTATCAATTATTGTCTGTTGGTTGCTCTATTAGCCAGTTTAGTAATTAGATTCCTCCATTCTACTTCAGCAAGAAGTTGAGAACTTTAAGAAGCTAAATCTCATTAGTAAAGAGCAGTTTGAAAACCTAACACCTGAACTTCCTTTTGAGCCAAACCGAGAAGTTCCTGTAGCACCTTCACAGTCCAGGCAAGGTATGTAAATCTGCTTTTGTGTAAGTGTCTGAATAGTATTGAAGCAGTTCTAAATTGTTTTTAAAGTTTGCTCCTTTTTTATTTGTGGGAAACATTTAGGTATCTGGTAAAAGACTAGAATTTTAAAAGTCAACTTTTACTTATCCTTTGGTGAACTTCAAAACATTTTTGAGACTTAAAAATAGATTGTAAATTTGGTAGGACAGCCTTGCAGTATATGGACAACTTTTGAATCCCACCCTGCTCTTGGTGAATAGGCAGGTAATCACAGAGGTGACCTAGGAGTCGTCTATTAAAACACCAGATCATGCTCAAACCTGGACACTTACTTAAAAGTAGGCAGAATTGGTTGGTTCTTTATGTGTCTCATTTGATTTTGAAATTACCGGGAGTGTTTCTCTTCTCAAAATGAAGAAAATTTTTTACTGACTTGCTGATGCCTTAAAATACACCACTAGCATCATTCTTTTAAGGCCTTAGCTTTGTATGAAAATGTAAGTACATTTGGGAGATTCCTAAATTGAATCTGATATTTTCAGGCAAGTGTAACTGATTTTGTAATAGTCTTTCCTGAAGGCAGGTTAAAGAAAAACTTTTAATTTGGAAAACTTCAAACATACAAAAATAGAACAAATTGTATAATGAAACCCCCATGTACCCATTACTACCCATTAGCTACTTAATCATCTGATAGCCAATTTTGTTTTTCATATCCACTCCACTCATTCTCTTTACATCCCACTGGATTATTTTGAAGCAAACTCCCAATCATGTTATTTATATTTTTTCATCCCTAAATATATTTTTTTTAATTTTTAATTTAATTTAATTATTTTTTTGAGGAAGATTAGCCCTGAGCTAACATCTCCTGCCAATCCTCCTCTTTTTTGCTGAGGAAGACTGGCCCAGAGCTAACATCCACACTCATCTTCCTCTACTTTATATGTGGGATGCCTACTACAGCATGGCTTGCCAAGCAGTGCCATGTCTGCACCCCACATCCAAACCAGCAAACCCCTGGCCACTGAAACAGAACAAGCGAACTTAACCGCTGCACCACTGGGCTGACCCTGTCAATAATTATTTTTGTATATGTCTTTAAATAGATGCGGATTACCTCTTTTAACACATAAATAACAGAGTACCATTGTCACATCTAAAATGAACAGTAATTCTTTAATATCAAATATCTAGTTAGTGTTCAAATTTCCTCATTCATTACTTAAAAAAAAAAATCAGGATTCATGTAAGTTCCAAACATTATAATAGGTTGATATGTCTCTTTGTAGGTTCATACTATTTTTTTCTCTTGCAGTTTATTGTTGAAGGAACTGGGTTGTTTGTCTTGTAGAATTTCTCATGTTCTGAATTTTGCTGATTTCATCCCAATGGTTTCATTCAATCTGTTTTCTGATCCTGAGTTTTCTTATAACCGTTATTTTGATACAGAGGCTTGATCAGATAGAGGTCAAATTTTTACAAGAATATGTCATATGTAGTATTGAATACTTCTACCAGGAGGCGTGTAATGCTCTATTGTCTCTCTTTTTGTGGTGTTAGTTGCCATTGGTAATAATTGCTTGGAGCTTTTATTTCACTAGGGGTTGCAAAATGGTGATAGTTCTATTTTTATTATTGCCTTTTAGTTTAATCAATAGAATACCTCCATAAAGAGAATTTGCCTTAATTGACTATTTGTTTACCTTGAGATAGAGTTCTTATAGGAGAGGGAATAAATGCTCAATTTTTTTCCTTTGTTTACCAGTTTTCAAAGTAATGAGCTGGTTCCCTAACATCCTTCATTGGTGACCAATGAGGTGTGGTTTTCTTGTTTGTGTTTAAATTATCATTATCTCACAAATACATTAAATGGATTTCATTCTGTTTTAGTTATTATTCTTGTTGATACTTGTGCCAGTTATCATTTTATTGACTTTTATCTCCAAATCCACCTTTCATTGCTTTGTTCTGTGACAATGGAGTTGGACTGGTAACTTTCTTGTTTGCCAGCTGGCACGATGTTAAACTTTGTCGGTACTCCAGTTGCTACTGAATTGGTCATTGTTTCTAGGAATTTTCAATTGAAAGAGCTTGGAAATTTTTTAAGAAAAAATACATTTTGACTTCACATTGATATTTTGTTCAAATTTAGGGTTAAAGGTTTTAATTTTGATTTCTTTGATTGTACTTTTACATGCCTTTTACTTACATGAAAAAAAACTTTGTTCCTAACCAGAGCAACAGAATTATTTGTTTATCTTATGATATAATAGTTTCAGAATAACAGTAATATTAAATAATAATATTACTATGAATATTGAAAGAAAGTTACTTCTTTTAAAGTTCTTTAAGCTTTTAAACTTTAAACTTTTTTAAAACCTTATACTTTTTAAAGTTTTTCTTAAGTTCTTAGGATATTCCATTAAGGCTGTTCAGTCTAATTACAGGATTTTTTTGTCTTGTTTAATTTGGGTACATTAAAATTGATAATTTATGCTCCTCAGTGCATCATAGATAGAAAGTCCCAAATCGAGATGAATTATGCAATGCATAAAAGTAACAGAGAATTAGTATCATAAAAATCTAAAACCTTAAAAATTAATGTGAAAAATGATTAACATCTAGCAAAAGTGGTAAACAAAACATGAACTGGAACTTCACGTAGAGGAAAACCAAATGGCTGGTAAATATGAAAAGATGCTATCCTTTTTGCTGAGATTTGCCAATTAAAACCACAATGACATACCGTATTATGATGCAACAGTTCACTTCAGGAGCTGCTTTTGCAAATGTTTACAAAAGAACATTTATAGTAACATTGTTCATAATAGGAAAAACAAATGAAAACTAAACGAAATGCCCATTTAAAGTAGAATATATTATAAAATGTGGTATATTCACATAGGGGAAAAATGTACAGCAGTGGAAAAATGAAAGAACTATAGCTACGTATGACAAAATGGGTTAATCTTAAGAATATTGGGGGGCCAGCCCAGTGGCACAGCAGTTAAGTTCACATGTTCCACTTCTCGGCGGCCCAGGGTTCACCGGTTTGGGTCCTGGGTGTAGACATGGCACCGCTTGGCAAAAGCCACGGTATGGTAGGCATCCCATGTATAAAAAGTGGAGGAAGGTGTGTATGGATGTTAGCTCAGGGCCAGTCTTCCTCAGCAAAAAGAGGAGGATTGGCAGTAGTTAGCTCAGGGCTAATCTTCCTCAAAAAAAAAAAAAGAATATTGGATGTTGGGGCCAGCCCGGTGGTGCAGCAGTTAAGTTCTTCTGCTTTGGCAGCCCAGGGTTCACCCATTCGGCTCCCAGGTGCAGACCTATATACTGCTTATCAAGCCATGCTGTGGCAGGCATCCCACATATAAAGTACAGGAAGATGGGCACAGATGTTAGCTCAGGGCCAATCTTCTTCAGCAGAAAGAGGAGGATTGGTGACAGATGTTAGCTCAGGGCTAACCTTCCTCAAAAAAAACAACAAACAAAAAAAGCATAGTGGACATATAAAATAAGCTAGATACAAATGAGTTCACTCAGTAATGCCATCATGTAAAATATAAAATTCATGGATTTATGCATAGCACATAGGAACCATGAAGAGCAAGGGGAATTGTTCATACAAAAATTTAACACAATGGTTTACTCCTGAGAGAAGAAGGGAATCCCATTTGAAAAGTCACCACATGGGTTTGCTTGCATCTGAAATTTATGTATTGGTCTAGTTGGTGGGTATGTGGGTATCAACTATATGTTTCTTTAAAACTTTGCCTTCCAAGGTTGTAAGTGATTAAGCTTTTTAAGTAAAGTCTCATATACTTCCCCAAAGATGTTTTTGAATACAGCGTTTTTGGAAAGCTTAAATTTTTCCCATACTTAATTTCTTGTTCTCATTTTAGTTTCTGAATCAACTCTATTTTTAAATTTATGTATACATTTATTAATCTTTGTGTGCTATAATCTCCAATTTTAAAAAATATGAACAGAAAAAATATAATTAAGCAAAAATTAAGATAGAAATTAGTCCAATATATTGCTATGATAAAAAATATTGAATAGATTAACTTTCAGTTTGAAAGACAATTATGGATTGAATTTAAAGAAAATTCAGCTCTGTGCTGTTTGTATGTCATAAGTATACAGAAAAATTGAAAGACAAAAGGATGGGAAATGCATAAAATAGTGATACTAATAAAAAGAACTGGTGTTGGTACTACAAAATAGAATTTAAGACATAAAGAAGGTGTTTATTTTCATTGTCTTCACTATCTATCTTCCTATTTATCACCTATACCTGATCCAAACAGGCCTCTGCCCCTCACACCCCAAATCACCATTTGATAGTGCCTCCAGAGATCTCCATCTTTAAGAGGGGTCAAATCAATCCTCAGCTTATGTAACATCAGCATTAGATCAGTCACTCTCTGTCTTGAAACACGTTCTTCTTCCTAGGTACTGTTTACTTAGTTCTCTTTCTGCTTCATGGAGTCTTATTTGCTAGTTCTACTCCATTTCCTCAAGCTTTGGGTGTTTTAGCACTCAGTCTTCGAATTTCTTCTTTTTCTTATCCTCAGTAATTCCTCAGGTAATAGTATTTATTCTCATGGTTTTAAATAGCATCATTATACTAATGAGTGTACATATAGACCAGACCTTCATTCTGTGTTCCAGACAAATAGCAGCTGTGTAGTCAACAATTTAACTTGGATATTTTATAAAGATGTCAAATTTTATACGTCCAAAATTCAAGGTCTGAGTTCCCACCCCTTTCCGAGGACTTCTCCTCCCAGACTTCCACATCCCTGTAAATATTAGCTCCGTCTTCTAGTTGCACAGGTAAAAAAATCTTAGTGTCATCCTTGATCTCTCTCTTTCAACCTCTGTATCTTAGTCATTGGCAGGTTATATCCATTACCCTTTAAAATATATCCAGAACCTTGGGGCTGGCCCCGTGGCCGAGTGGTTAAGGGTTCCACTCCGCTGCAGGCGGCCCAGTGTTTCCTTGGTTCGAATCCTGGGCGTGGACATGGCACTGCTCATCAAACCATGCTGAGGCAGCGTCCCACATGCCACAACTAGAAGGACGCACAACGAATATACAACTGTGTACTGGGGGCTTTGGGGAGAAAAAAGGAAAAAAAATAAAATGTTTAAAAAAAATTTAAAAATAAAATAAAAAATAAAATATATCCGGAACCTAACTACTTCTAACCTTTTCTACTTCTGTCATCCTGCAAAAGCCACCATCATTTTCCTATTGGTTAACTTTAATAGCTCCTAACCTGTCTTCCTCCTTTCATTCTGACCACCTTACAGGGATCCAGAGCTATCTTTTTGCTTTCCTTTTTTTAAAAAAATTAAGGTGTAATTTATATTCAGTAAATTTCACACTTTTTTATGTACAGTTTTGGGAATTTTGACAGATGCATACAATCATGTAAATACCACCTACTCAAATTATAGCACAGTTCCATTACTTTCCCAGAATTCTCCATGCCTCTTTGTAGTCAACCTCATGCCTAGCTTTGTGTAGCCTGTTTTCTACTTTCTATAGTTTTGCCTTTACCAGCATATTGTATAAACAGAATCATATAGAATGTAGCTTTTTGAGTCTGGCTTCTTTCATTTAGCATAATGTATTTGGGCTTCATCCATATTTTTGTGTGTTGTTTGTTCCCTTTTACATATTGGTAAGTAGTATTTCATTGCATGGATTTAAACAGTTAATCATTAGTTAAAGGATACATGGGTTGTTTTTAGTTTTTGATAATTATGAATAAAGCCTTGATGAATATTTGCTTACAAGTTTTTATGTGAATATAAGTGTTCATTTCACTTGGGTAAATACTTAGGAGTGAGATTGCTGGGTTATGTGGTAAGTGTACGTTTAACTTATAAGAAACTGTGTAACTGTTTTCCAAAGTGGCTGTGCCATTTTGCTTTCCCCCATCAGCTGTATATGAGGGTTGCAGTTATTCCACATCCTTCCAGCACTTGATATGGTTAGTTTTTAAAAAATTTTGCCATTCTAATAGGTATGTAGTAGTATCTCATTGTGACTAATGATATTGAACATCTTTTCATGTGCTTATTGATACTGATTGTTATCAGTATTTCTTTGGTAAAGTGCTCAAATCTTTTCACTTTTTTTTTATTGAGTTGTTTTCATATTGAGCTTTGAGTGTTCTTTATTCTGGATACAAGTCCTTTATTATGTATGTAATTTGCACATATCTTCTCCCAATCTGGGGCTTATTTTTTCATTTTCTTAAGAGTGCCTTTTGAAGAGCAGAAGTTCTTATTTTTTAATGCTGTGCAGTTTTTTATTTTTCTTATTTTGTGGATTGTGCTTTTGCTGTCTATAAGAAATCTTTGCCTAATTCGAAGTTGCAAAATTTTTATTAGAAACTTTATATATTTAGTTTTTATATAATTCAGATCTCTCTTCAATTTTGAGTTAATTTTTTTTTCTTTTTGGTATATGATGTAATTATGGATATGGATATCTAATGATTTTAGCACCCTTTCTTGGAAAGTCTGTTCGTTGTCCACTAAATTGCCTTTTCATCTTTATCAAAAACCGATTAACTGTTTGTGTATAGATCTAATTTTGGACGCTGTATTCTGTTCATCTTTTTCTATGTTTATCCCTTTGCCACTACCACAACTTGGTAACTGTACTCTTAAAATCAGTATATGTGCTCCAACCTTTTTCCTTTCCTTTTTTCAAAATTATTTTGGCTATACTAGTTTCTTTGCCTTTTCGTGTAAATTAGAGAAATAGCTTATTCATTTCTACAGGAACTTCTGCTGGTGTTTTGATTGGAATTGCATTGAATCTATAGATTCATTTGGGAAGAATTAACATCTTTTTTTTTTCCGAGGAAGATTAGCCCTGAGCTAACTGCTGCCAATCCTCCTCTTTTTGCTGAGGAAGACTGGCCCTGAGCTCACATCTGCACCCATCTTCCTCTACTTTATATGTGAGATGCCTACCATAGCATCGCTTGCCAAGTGGTGCCATGTCTGCACCCAGGATCTGAACTGGCAAACCCCAGGCCGCCAGAGTGGAATGTGTGCACTTAACCGCTGCGCCACGGGGCTGGCCCCAAGAATTAACATCTTAACAGTGTTGAATCTTCCAATCCCTGAATGTGATATACTTCTCCATTTAAGTTTTTTTTTGTTGTTTTTGAGTGTTTTGTAATTTTTGGTGTATTTTGTACATATTTTCTTAGCTATCTCCCTAAATATTTTATGGTTTTGATGCTATTATAAATGGTGTTTTAAAATTTTTACCTTCCATTTATTTATTGCTATTATTTAGAAATATGATTGATTTTTGTATATTATCTCTTGTGATATCAATTTTATGTGTCAACTTAACTGAAATAGAAGATGACCAGATATCTGGTTAATCATTATTTCTGGGTATATCTATGAGGCTTAGTTTCTGGATGAGATTAGAATTTGACTTGGTGGATTTAGTAAAGCAGATTGCTGTCCCCAATGTGGGAGGGCATCATCCAATCTGTTGAGGGCCTGAATACAGCAAAAAGGTGGAGGAAGGAGGAAGTGGCCCATTTTTTTCTGCCTCATTGTTTGAGCTGAGACTTCTCTCATCTTCTCTTGTCCTCGGACTGGTATTTCTATCATTGACTCCCCCAGTTCTCAGGCCTTTGGACTCAGACTGAATTATACCACTGGCTTTCCTGAGTCTCCAGCTTACAGATGGCAGATGTTGGGACTTCTGATCCTTCATAATCTTGTGAGCCAATTCCTCATATTAAATCTCCTTTTATATCTTGTTGGTTCTTTTACTCTGGAGAATCCTGACTAATACAACCGTATATCCTGTGACATTGATAAACTTAGAAGCAGTAGTTTTAGTAGCTTTTTAATAGATTCTTTGACATTTTCTACATAGACAATCATGTTGTCTGTGAATAGATGGAGTTCTCTTTTTTACTTTCCTATCTGTATTCCTTTCATTTATTTATTTTGACTTATTACACTGCTTAGGACCTCCAACGTGATGTTGAATAGGAGTGATAAGATGTGACACCCTGCCTTGTTTCTGATCGTAGAGGAAAAGGATTCAGTCTTTCACCATTAAGTCTGATATTAGTTGTAGGTTTTCCATAGAGGCCTTTTATTAGGTTGAAGAAGTTCCCCTTTATTTCTAGTATGCTGAGATTTTAAAATGATGAATGAATGTTGATTTTTTTGTCTTTTTTTCTCAGTCATTTTGAAATGATTATGATTTGTCTTACTTTATTGATGTTGTAAATTATATTGATTTCTTCAAATGTTGAACTAGTCTAGGGTTCCCAGGATAAACCTCATTTGGTTGTGATATATTATCATTTTTATATATTACTGGATTCAATTTGCTGGTTTTTTTTTTTTAAAGATTTTTGCACTACATTCATGAAGAATATTGGTTTGTATTTTGTTTTCTTGGATTATATTTGTCTTGTTTTGGTATCAGGGGAATGCTGGCCTCATAAAATGAATTAGTAAGTGTTCCCTCCTCTTATATTTTGGAAGAGCGTGTATAGAATTATTATTTATTCCTTACAGGATTGGGAGAATTTGCCAGTGAAGCTATCTGGACCTGGAATTATTTCTTTAACAGATATAATACTATTTAGGTAATCTATGTTTTCTTGAGTAAGCTTTTGTGGTTTGTATATAAAGAATTTGTCTGTTTTTTGGAAGTTGTTTGTCATATTTCCTTTTTATTCTTCTAATGTGTGTCAGGTCTGTAGAAATATCTCTTCTTTGATTCCTGATATTTGTAGTTTCTGTCTTTTCTTTTTTTCTTGACCAGTCTAGCTACAGCTTCATCACTTTATCAATTTGATATATTTTTTAAAAGAAGCTTTTATTTTCATTGATCTACTTTATTATCTCTTCTAATTGTATTGTTTTCTGTTCTTATATTATTATTCCTTTCTTTCTGCTTGGTTTGGATTTGCTTCCGGCTGCTTTTAATATTTTCTCTTTATCACCCATTGTAAGCAATTTAATTTTGATTGCCTTGGTGTAATTTTCTCTTTTTTTAAAGTTCTCCTTTATTTACTTATTTATATTTATTTATTTATTTATTGCAGTAACACTGGATTACAACATTATATAACTTTCAGGTGTACATCGTAATATATTTCAAATTTTGTGTAGATTACATCGTGTTCACTGCCCAAAGACTAATTATAATCCATCAACACACATGTGTGGCTAATCATCCCTTTTGCCCTCCTCCCTTGCCCCTTCCCCTCTGGTAACCACCAATCCAATATCTGTTGCTATGTGTGTGTTTGTCGTCGTTTTTATCTTCTACTTATGAGTGAGATCATATGGTATTTGACTTTCTCCCTCTGACTTAGTTCACTTAGCATAATACCCTCAAGGTCCATCCATGTTGTCACAAATGGCTGGATTTCTTATGGCTGAGTAGTATTCCATTGTGTTATATATACCACATCTTTATCCGTTTGTCTTTTGATGGGCACCTAGGTTGCTTCCAAGTTTTGGCTATTGTGAATAATGCTTCAGTGAACATAGGGGTGCATGTATCTTTATACATTTGCGTTTTCAAGTGCTTTGGATAAATACCCCAGCAGTGGAATAGCTGGATCATATGGTGGATATGTTCTTAGTTTTCTGAGGAAACTCCATGCTGTTTTCCATAGTGACTGTACCAGGTTGTACTCCTACCAGCAGTGTATGAGGTCTCTCCACATCCTCTCCAACACTTGTTTCCTGTCTTGTTAATTATTCTGACTGGAGTGAGGTGATATCTCATTGTAGTTTTGATTTGCATTTCCCTGATAGTCAATGATGTTGAACATCTTTTCATGTGCCTGTTGTCCATCCGTATATCTTCTTTGGAGAAATCTCTGTGCAGATATTTTGCCCATTTTTTAATTGGGTTGTTGGGTGTTTTTGTTGTTGAGACGTATGAGTTCTTTGTATATTTTGGATATTAACCCCTTATCTGATATATGCTTTGCAAATATCTTCTCCCAAATGTTAGGTTGTCTTTTCGTTTTATTAATGGTTTCCTTTGCTGTGCAGAAGCTTTTTAGTTTGATGTAGTCCCATTTGTTTATTTTTTCTTTTGTTTCCCTTGCCCAGTCAGACATAGTACTTGAAAATATTCTGCTAAAAGTCAAAGAGCGTACTGCCTATGTTTCTTCTAGAAGTTTCATGGGTTCAGGTCTTACATTCAAGTCTTTAATCCATTTTGGGTTGATTTTTGTGCATGGTGTAAGATAATGGTCTACTTTCCTTCTTTTGCGTGTGGCTATCCAGTTTCCCCAATACCATTTATTGAAGAGACTCCTTTCTCCATTGTATGCTCTTGGCTCCCTTGTTGAAAATTAGCCCTCCGTATATGTGTGGGTTTATTTCTAGGCTCTTGATTCTGTTCCATTGATCTGTGTGTCTGTTTTTGTGCCAGTACCATGATATTTTGGTTACTATGGCTTTGTAGTATATTTTGAAATCGGTGAATGTGATACGTCTAGCTTTTTTCTTTTTCCTCAGGATTCCTTTGGCTATTCGGGGTCTTTTGTTGATTTTAGGATTCTTTGTCCTTTTTCTGTGAAAACTGTTCTTGGAACTTTGATAGAGATTGCATTGAATCTATAGATTGCTTTAGGAAGTATGTACATTTTAACTATGTTAATTCTTCCAGTCCAAGAGCATGAATATCTTTCCATTTCTTTGTGTCTTCTTCAGTTTCTTTCAACAGTGTTTTATAGTTTTTGGTGTACAGATCTTTCACCTCTTTGGTTAAGTTTATCCCTAGGTATTTTATTCTTTCTGTTGCAATTTTTGGTGGCATTGTATTCTTAATTTCTCTTTCTGCTCCTTCGTTGTTAGTGTATAGAAATGCAACTGATTTTTATATGTTGATTTTGTATCCTATGACTTGACTGTATTCATTTATTATTTCTAAAAGATTTTTGGTGGATTCTTTAGATTTTTCTATATATAAAATCATGTCATCTGCAAATAGTGACAGTTTCACTTCTTTTCCAGTTTGGATCCCTTTTATTTCTTTTTCTTGTCTGATTGCTCTGGCTAAGACTTCCAATACTGATTTTCTTCCTGTAGTTGATTTCTAGTTTCATACCTTTGTGGTCAGAAAAGATGCATGGTATTATTTCGATCTTCTTAAATTTATTGAGACTTGTTTTCTGGCCTAATATGTGATCAATCCTGGAGAATGTTCCATGTGCATTTGAAAAGAATGTGTGTTCTGTGGTTTTTGGATGGAATATTCTATATATATCCACTAAGTCCATCTGGTCAACATGTTGTTTAAGGCCAGTGTTTTCTTATTGACCTTCTGTTTGGATGATCTATCCATTGGTGTAAGTGGAGTGTTAAAGTCCCCTACTATTTTGTGTTACTATTTCTCCTTTTATGTCCATTAATAATTGCTTTATATATTTAGGTATTCCTATGTTGAGTGCATAGATATTTACGAATGTTATGTCTTCCTGTTGGATTGTTCCCATTTTCTTTTTTTTTTTGAGGAAGATTAGCCCTGAGCTAACTGCTGCCAATCCTCCTCTTTTTGCTGAGGAAGACTGGCCCTGAACTAACATCCATGCCCATCTTCCTCTACTTTATACGTGGGATGCCTACCACGGCATGGCTTTTGCCAAGCAGTGCCATGTCTGCACCTGGGATCTGAACCGGCAAACCCCGGGCCGCCAAGAAGCAGAACGTGTGAACTTAACCGCTGTGCCACCAGTCCGGCCCCTGGATTGTTCCATTTATCATTATGTAGAGCCCTTCTTTGTCTCTTGTTACAGTTTTTGTTTTAAAGTCTATTTTGTCTGATATAAGTATTACTGCCCCTGCTTTCTTTTCTTTGCCATTTGTATGGAATATCTTTTTCCATCTTTTCACTTTCAGTTGGTGAGTGTCTTTAGGTATGAAGTGTGTCTCTTGTATGCAGCATATATATGGGTCTTGGTTTTTTGCCCAATCGGCCACCCTCTGCCTTTTGATTGGGGCATTTAGTCCATTGACATTTAAACTAGCTATTGATAAATATGTATTTATTGCCATTTTGTTACTTTTTTTTCTAGATGTTTTAGTAATTCTTCTCTGTTCCTTTCTTTTTCTCTTGCTCTCTTCCCTTGTGGTTTGATGGCTTTCTTTAGTAATGTGTTTGATTTCTTTCCTCTTACTGATTTGTTTACTTATTATAGGTTTCTGGTTTGTGATTACCATGAGGTTCCTATATAAGATTCTGCATATATAGCAGTCTGTATTGAGTTGATAGTCTCTTTAGCTAGACCTCTTTCTAAAAGCTCTACTCTTTTACTCGCCTCCTCCCACATTTTGTGTTTTTGAAATCATATCTAATCTCTTGTTTTGTGTATGTCTATCCAATACCTTCTTATCTTAAAATAGGTAATTTTTGTACTTTTGTCTTATAACCTTCATATTATCTTCATATGTGGTTGATCTGCTACCTTTACTATATTTTTACCTTTACCAGTGATTTTATTGCCTAGTGGGTTGTGTTTTTTTTGATAATTTTCTTATCCCTATTTGTGTTCTTCTTTTTCCCACTTAAATAAGTCTCTGCAGCGTTTCTTGTAGAACTGGTTTTTTAGTGATAAACTCCTTTAATTTTTGGTTGTCTAGGAAGCTCTTTATCTCTCCTTCTGTTCTGAATGATAACCTTGCTGGATAGAGTATTCTTGGCTGTACGTTTTTTCCTTTCAGCACTTTAAATATGTCATGCCATTCTCTTCTAGCCTATAGAGTCTTGGCTGAGAAGTCCGTTGTAAGCCTTAAGGGCTTTCCTTTGTATGTCACTTGTTGCCTTTCTCTTGCCACTTTTAGGATTCTCTCTTTATGTTTAATTTTGGACATTTTAATTATAATCTGTCTTGGTGTGGCCCTCTTGGTGTTCATCTCGTTTGGTGCTCTCTGTGAATCGTGTACTTGGATATCTGTTTCCTTCCTTAGGTTAGGAAAGTTTTCAGCTATTATTTCTTCAAATAGATTCTCTGCCCCTTGTCTCTCTCTTGTCCTTCTGGAACACCTGTAATATGAATGTTAGTGCGCTTGATATTGTCCCAGAGTTCCCTTAGACTGTTCTCATTCTGTCTAATTCTTTTTTCTTTTATCTGTTCAGCTTGGGTGATTTCCTCTAGTTTTTCGTCTCACTTGCTGATCTGTTCTTCTGTATCATCTACTCTGCTATTGAGTCCTCTAGTGAATTTTTCATTTCTGGTATTGTATTCCTCATTTCTGATTGGTTCTTTTTTTATTTTCCAATTCTGTGTTGACATTCTCACTGTGTTCCTCCAGTCTTCTCCCAATATTGGTGAGCATCCTTATGAGTTTTTGTTTGAACTCTTTGTCAGGTAGATTCTTATTTCTGTTTCATTTAGTTCTTTTTGTGGGGTTTTGTCTTGTTCCCTTGCTTGGACTGTATTCCTTTGCCTCCTCATTATGCGTCTTTCTCTGTGCTTATATCTATGTAATAGGTGAGTCAGCTATGTCTCCTGATCTTAGAGAGTGGCCTTATATAAGTGGTGTCTTTTGAGGCCCAGCAGTCTGCTTCCCTCTTGTCATCAGTCCAAATGATCCAGGAGTGACCCCTTTGTGGGCTACTTGTGTCCTTCTGCTGTGGCGTGGTTGCTCTTACTGCAGGTACCCAGGGAGTCTAGTCTTTCCCTCCCTGGCTGGCTGTTTGTAAACCAGGTTTGGGGAGCCCCAGCACTATTGGCTACAAGGTCTATTGGCACAATCCTGTTGCAGTTATCCTATTAGTTGAGTAGGTACTCAGTGTAGGTGGTTGCTAGGCTCGGGAGCTTATAGTTGCTGTAGGCCTCAGGCCTGCAGGGCTGTTGTCATCTCTCTTAGGATTGCAGCCGAGTGGGGCTGGCCCTGGGAACAGGAGCACCCAATTTTTTCAGGCTTTGGAAGGTGGTGCTGATCCTCTTAGTGGCTGTTTGTGAAGCACAGGTCTTGTTCCACTGATAAGCCCCACCCCCCACAGGTCCACACCCACCATCAACACAACCCTGGTCTGTGCACACTTCCCCACCCCGTGAAGCATACCCAGTCGCCCCAGTGCAGAGGCCCCCACGTCTCCACCAGTGCCACACACAGTTCACCCGGTCCTCACACGGGCCCTGCCCCACAGAGGCAGACACTCTCACCTGCCTGTGAAGGATTGAGGAACCCATTTTATGCAGGCCAACAAGTAGCCTGAGGGCCTGCTCTTGGTTGGGGACAGTCCCTAGGGCAGGCTGCCTTCCCTGGCTGAACTGGATTAAATCTGCAGCCTAGTGGGTGTGGCAGACCCCTTGGCTAACAGGCCAGGGGAAGAACCTCAATGGCCTCTGCCAGGGTCTTTGTCAGCATGCCTGTACTAGGTCACAACAATGGCTGTCACCAATGTCTCAGTCTCTGGAGAGGTTTCACCTCTCGCCAAGATGCACCTAGAGCCTACCAGGTGAGTCTCTTTTCACCAAAAGACTGTGCAGCTTTCTTTTTGGTGATTTTGGGTTGCTCTCTGTGACAGGTGAATTTGTGCACAGGCCCTTTAAGAGTTGGGTTTTTTCAGCTTTCGTCCCATAGCTTTTCTGCTGGTATTCTCTGCTGCAGTTAATAGTCAGCAAAGCCAGATAGTAGGACACTCGTCTCAGTTGTGCTGTGACTGAAGGATGCTTATAGTGCTAATGCCCCCACTAAGGTCCCCACTTCTCCAGGGAAGGCTGCATACCTTAGGGTGGCTCCTGCCCGGCTGGCTGTGAAGCTCTGCCACTTGTGAAGGTGGCTTTCTTTCTCTCCAGAAGGAGTTTCTGCCTCTTTCACCTCAGTCAGGACTGTCCCTTGTTGTGGGAGTTCTTTTTATCCAATTTTCAGTTTTCTCTCCAGGGTCATTTTTCCAAGAATAGTTGTAGCCTGTTTGTGTTTGTGGGAGGAGATGAGAGCAGAGTCTGCCTACACCACCATCTTGACCAGGTCCCCCTGCCTTGGTATCATTTTCTTCATGTTCCTGTGCTTGAAGCTTATGAGTTTTTGGATCTATGTGTTTTTATGTTTCTAATCAAATTTGGAAAAATTTCAGCTATTATAAAGGTTTCATTTTTCCTTTTTCTCCCCAAAGCCCCCCAGTACATAGTTGCATATTTTTAGTTGTGGGTTCTTCTAGTTGTGGCATGTGGGATGCTGCCTCAGCATGGTGTGATGAGTGGTGCCATGTCCACACCCAGGATCCAAACCAGCGAAGCACTGGGCCACTGAAGTGGAGCACACAAACTTAACCACTCAGCCATGGGACCGGTCCCAGCCAGTATTTTAAATTAAAGAAATTAATACTTTTTTTCTGTACTTTTTTCTCTTTCCTCTTCTGTAAGACTCCAATTACATGCATATTAGGCTACTTGAAGTTGTCCAACAGCTCACTAATGCTAATTTTTTTTTTGTCTCTTTAGTCTCTGTGTTTTGTTTTGGCGAATTTCTGCTCCTGTGTGTTCAAGTTCATTAGTTGTTTCTTCTGCAGTTTCTAATCTATTTTTAAATTCATCTGGTGTGGTTTTTTTAATTTCAGCTGTTTTATTTTTCTTCTATAGAAGTTTGATTTGACTCTTTTTTATTGTCTATATCTCTTTTTAATATGTTCATACTTTCCTCTAACTTATTGAATACATGAAATATAGTTATAATTTTTTTTGCAAGCAAAGTATAAATCTAGTATTTGGATGCACATCTGTCTGACTGCTCTGATTCACTGGTTGACAAAGTATAACCCATAGGCCAAAACTGGCCTGCCATCATCTAATCTGGCCACGCTCTTTATTTATATATGGTCTATGGCTGTGCTACAGTGTCAGGGTAGAGTAGTTTCAACAGAGACTATGACCTGAAAAGCCAAAACTATTTACTGTCTCGCATTTACAGAAAGTTTGCTGAGTCCTGCTTCAGCGGCATTTTATTTAAAAAAAAACTAAACTGCCAGTCCTCATGTCACGTTTTTTGTTATCAGCCTTCAGTGAACAACAACAGCATAATATTAAGTTCTATTTTTATAAAGGCAGTTCCTATCCGTAAAGGACTATGGACAAGGTTCCTGTGGTCCAGGTATGTACCTGTGTAATAATCTGATTTGGTAGCAGTAAAATTTGGAAAATCTTAAGTAGTAGAATACTACTAAAGCACACCTAGCACACCTAAACTTTAGTAAGTATCAGATTCCCCTGGAAAGCTTTTTAAAACAAATTAAAGGGCTCTTTACCCACAGTTTCTGGTTTATAAGTTGAAATGAGACCTGAGCATGTGCATTTCTAACAAGTTCCCAGGTTATGCTGATCCCACTGGTTGGGACTACACTGAAAATCAGTGCGTTGGCCTAGTCCTCTGAAATATCGGTTTTCCCAGGTCAACTTTTAGCATAAACTGTGTGATAGACATTCACAATTGAGATTCTCTGAAGAGCAGATGGCCTGGTCTTTTGTTTGTTACAGCTTTTTTTGAGGAATAATTTACATACCATAAAATGAACCCACTTTAAGTGTATAGTTTGATGTTTCACTATATTTATATAGTTGTACAGCACCACAGTTCAGTTTTAGATTAAAAAATTCCCTCATGATCATTTGCAGTCAATCTCAACACTCAACTTCAGTCTGAGATAACCAGTGATCTGCTTCTGTCTATATGTTTTTGTACTTCCTAGAAACTTCATATAAATGAAATGTATGGAATCATGGGATATATAGTCGTGTGTCTCACTTCTTTCAATTAATATATTTTTGAGGTTAATCCATGTTGCTTATATCAATACTTTGCTCCTTTTTTTTGCTAAGTGATATTCTATAATGTAGACATACTACATTTTGTTTATTCATTTGACAGTGGATATTTGGATTTTTTCCAGTTTGGGCTATTATGAAAAATGATATTTTGAACATTCATTTACAAGAGATGGCCCATTATTTTGAGTAAAAAGAAGTTACAAGATCTAGGTGATATTCATATATCATTCTAGGATTTTAGTTGATAAAAAAACAACTTTAATATATTCTTGTTCTCTAATTACTTATATTTCTTGTAATAGAACTTTTATATTTAACTATAAATATTTTATGTACTTGCAGTTGTCTTACCTATTTTTTGATAATTTTATGTCAAAATATTGTAAATTGGTATATGATATGCTATAAAAATTTTGTAAAATGTTTCTTTTGAGACAACAAAAGTACTTTATAGATCTTACTCTTTACAAAATTGACATATCTGCTTTTATTGGTGGGTAAAATTCACACTGAATTAAACCTGAAATAAAATAAATGTAAAACTGAAATAAAACTCAACTTTTATCTGGAAATGTTCAAATATAAATAAAAACAGAGAGACCTGTTTAATGAACCCCCATGTACCCATCTCATCTAATTTCAACAATTGTTAATAGTTTGTCATTCTTTTTTTCAGCTGTACCTTGTTCCCATTTGTTTTTGGCATTTCATAGTGAATCTCAAACATCATATCATTTCTTCTGTACATACTTTGTGGTATATTGAGAACTAATATATATAAATTTTTGTGATACCATTATTTTACTTAAAATTCACAATAATTTCTTAATATCATCTACTACGCAGAACATGTTTGGTCCCTGATGATTTGAAATATATCTTTTTCAAATTGGTTGTTTGAATCAGGGCCAAACAATGTGCACACATTGCATTTGATCGATAGAGACCATTAAGTCACTCTTGATCTATAATCATTCCTTTTCTCTTGTTTTTCCATGCCAATGATTTGTTGAAGAAGCTGGTAATTTGTCATCGGATTTCTTATGATCCAGATTTACCTGATTGTGTCTTCATATCATTTAATATGTTCCTTTATCCAGTCTATTTCTTATGAGCTGGAATTTAGATTTGGCAGATTTAGTATATTCATGATTTTTATTTCTGTGGTGGCAAGACTGTTTCTTAGGAGGAGTTGTTTACTTCCTATTGCATAATATAATGTCTTTCAGGCTCACTTTTACTGATGGTATGATTGATCATTGGGTTTACATGTTATCAGCTTGATCCATTCATCATGATATTTCCTTTCAACTTTTTTTATTGAGACTTTTTTTTTGAGAAGTTTTAGGTTTACAGCAAAATTAAGAGTAAGTACAGAGATTTCCCATTTATTCCCTGCCCCCAACTTGCATAGCCATCACCTGTCTGGTGAAGGATGTTGCTTCCCATAGCAACATCCCACATCAGAGTGGTACATTTATTACAATTGATGAACCTACATTGACACATCATAGTCACCCAAAGTCTATAGTTTACATTAGGGTTCACTCTTGGTGTTTTACATTCTGTGAGTTTGGACAAATGTATAATGACAATGTATCCATCATTATGGTATCTCATATATTTCTCACTGCTCTAAAAGTTCTCTGTGTTCCACCTATTCATCCCTCCCCCACTTCATCCGAACCCCTGGTGATCACTGATCTTTTTACTGTCTCCATAGTTTTATTTTCCAGAATGTTGAAGAGTTGGAATCATATAGCATGAAGCCTTTTCAGATCGGCTTCTTTCACTTAGTAATATGCATTTAAGGTTCCTTCATGTATTTTCATGGCTTCATTGCTCATTTCTTTTTAGCACTGAGTAATATTCCACTGTTTAGATAAACCACAGTTTGTTTATCCATTCACCTACTGAAGGACTTCTAGTTGCTTCTGAGTTTTGGCAATTATGAATAAAGCTGCCGTAAACATTCGTATGCAGGTTTTTATGTGGATGTAAGTTTTCACCTCCTTTGAGTAAGTTCCAAGGAGAGTAATTGCTAGATTGTATGGTAAGAGTATGTTTAGTTTTGTAAGAAGCTGCCAAACTATCTTCCAAAGTGGCTGTACCATTTTGCATTTCCAGCACCAATGAATGAGAGTTCATGTTGCTCCACATCCTCTCCAGCGTTTGGGTTTGTCAGTGTTTAGGATTTTGGCTGTTCTAATAGGTGTGTAGTGATATGTTATTTTAATTTACAATTCCCTAATGACATATGATGTAGACTATCTTTTCATGTGTTTATTTGCCATCTTTATACCTTCTTGAAGGTATCTGTTTGGGTCTTTGGCCCAGGTTTTAATTCTTATTGTTGAGTTTTGAAAGTTCTTTGTATATTTTGGATAAAAGTCCTTTATCAGATACGTCTTTTGCAAATATTTTCTCCCAGTCTGTGGCTTGTCTTCTCATTCTCTTGATAGTGTCATTCACATAGCAGAAGTTTTCATTTTAATGCAGTCCAGCTTATCAGTTATTTATTTCATGCATCATGTCTTTGGTCTTGAATCTCCCTTCAACATTTTACCAAATGGTTTTAGCAGTCATTGATGAATATTCCCTAGATCCTCTATTTCATTAGAGTTACAAAATAGTCATCATCTAATTCTATCATTCCTTCTGTATTTCTTACCTAGAATTCTGTAAAGAAGAATATTCTTGGGGCTGGCCCAGTGGCGCAGCAGTTCAGTGTGCACATTCCGCTTCTCAGCGGCCAGGGGTTTGCCGGTTGGGATCCCGGGTGCGGACATGGCACCACTTGGCACGCCATGCTGTGTAGGCGTCCCACGTATAAAGTAGAGGAAGATGGGTGTGGATGTTAGCTCAGGGCCAGTCTTCCTCAGCGCAAAGAGGAAGATTTGGCAGTAGTTAGCTCAGGTCTAATCTTCCTCAAAAAAAAAAGAAAAAAGAATACTCTTTTATCAACTCTCTGGTTACTTTGAAATTCAATTTTTATGGGAAAGGAAGGATAAATGCTTGTTTCTTTCTTTGTATTCAGTTTATCCGTTTTCAGAATAATGAGTCAGTGCCCTAGCCACCTACAAATGTGATTAAGTTTTAAAGTACCATTATGAACTCATGGAGCCTCTTTTTATTTGATGTGTTTAATCCGTTTCACTCATTGTTTCTAGTGGTCAGATCACTTTATTTTATTTTATTTTATTTTTTTGAGGAAGATTAGCCCTGAGCTAACTGCTGCTAATCCTCCTCTTTTTGCTGAGGAAGACTGGCCCTGAGCTAACATCCATGCCCATCGTCCTCTACTTTATACGTGGGATGCCTGCCACAGCATGGCTTGACAAGCGGTGCCATGTCTGGCACCTGGGATCTGAACCGGCAAACCCTGGGCCGCTGAAGCAGAATATGCAAACTTAACTGCTGTGCCAAGGGGCCGGCCCCAAGATCACTTTTTTTTTGATTGGTGGGATCCTCTAAATCTTGCTGCCGTGTCCTCATGACCTATGCTGATATTTTCTTTTTTTAACTTCATTGCTTTCTGGCTCAAGATTTCCCAGGCTCATATTATACTTTGTTCCCCAGACTTTATTTCTTTTAGGAGACTAGCTCAGTAGGAAATGGAATTTAGAGACCATAATTTATGGATGCTAGGAAGCTTACTATTTTCTGGGTTGTTATGGCTACTGGATCTTTGAATATTTCTTTTGCAAAGGCACAGGATTTAACATATTTTTCAGTGTATGATCATATTTCTGTCCTTGAGATTGTATATCTTTTTGGTACAAGGAGAAACAGCATTAACACAATTCATTTAAGTTTTATCAGTTATCGGGTGGGGATATACTTTTTCCTAGGCACTATAGTAGGTACTACCATACAAATATAAGATTGTGGTCCTTGTTTTCACGGAAGCACTGAGACTTGTTCTTAGCATCCAATGGGGTGATATGTAAGAAAATAAATTTTAATTTAATAAATCAAACAAGAAATGGATAAAATACAGAGGTGGCACAAAAAATAATTGATTAATTCTGTTGGCAGAAGATGTTCAAGGAGTGCTTTACATTCCCAGGGAAAGTAACATCTGTGCTGGGTATTAAAGGAAGGATATGAGTTCACCTCTGTGTAAAAAGATGAGGGAAAGGGACTTTCAGACAGAGGTAAAAGCATATGAAAAGGTATGAAGCAAGAAAATAGGAACAAGTACGTTGCTATTTGGGGCAGCAAGATTCAAAGGGAGAATGACAATAGATGTGGTAAAATGAAGAAAATCTTATATCCCATCATAAAGAACCCAGACTTCTCCTAGAGGCAAAAGGGATACACTGAAGGATTTTAAATAGAAATATGAAATGACCTAATTTGCTCCTCAGAATAAGCATTCTGGCAACACTAAGGAAAATAGATTGGGAGGGGAAATGGCAAGACAGGGAGACTAGGTAATAGGGTGGATGAGTTTACAAACTTGTGTCTAGAACAGTGCTTGGCATATATTGGGCGCTCAGTATTTGTTGAGTGAATGAGCAAACAGTAGTTGTTTGAATCAAAAGAAATTGATAAGTCTGAAGAGAAGCCATATAGAAATAGAGCCTATATTTTTGATACTACTACTTGATTCATCTGCTTGCTTACTTAGTATCTTATCATAAGATTTCCACAAACTAACTAATAAGTAAAACAACCCAGAAGAAGAATAGTCAAAGGATATGAATGGCAAGCTTGCGAAAAGGGAAAATCTGAGTGATAACTATACATATGAAAATATGCTCAACTTTTCTAGTAACCAAGGAAATGCAAATATCATGTAAATCCCATGAGATGGAGAAATGTTTAAAAGACTGAACAAAACCCAGTCTTGAGCAAGATGTTAAATTGCTGAGTGTTTTACATGCTGCTAGTGAGAGTATAAATTAATGAAACCCCTATGGAAAGCAGCTTGGCAATCACTATTCAGTAAGTCAGAAGATGCACAAACCATCAGACTCAGCATGTCCATTTCAGAAATGCTTGCACCTGTACAAAAAGACATGTTCAACAATGTTCATTGCAGTATTGTTGGTTATACCAAAAATTTGGAAATCACATAAATGTGTATCTTCAGGAGAATGGATAAATTTTGCTATATTTGTATAACAGCGTAATATTCTGCAGTAAAAATGAGTAAACCAAAAGCTACACAAATAGAGAGCTTGAGTAAAGTTGCAAACAAAATATTGACTGAAAAAGCTTGCAAAATGATGCATTTAGTATTATGTCACTTAAAAGTTAATTATGCAAAATAATATTATTATATATTTGTGGTAATAGATAAAAATACAAAATTAAGAGGCTGGTTATCTCTGAGGAGGAAAGTGAAATGGAATTAGAAAAGGTTACACAGTAGGCTTTAGCCTATTTTTCTTTTAAAAAAAGTCGGAAACAGAAATAGCGAAATTAAAATTTAGTAAAGCTAGGTGGTGTGTAGACAAGCGTTTGTTATTTTTTATTCTTTCTTATTTATTTGAAATGTTTCTAATGAAAAAATCCTTTGAGAGTAGAGAATTTCAGAATTATCCTTGTTCTCAAAGTCAGGTAGTTTACTAGCATCTAAATACTGGTAACAGCTTTTTATTTCACAGATTTGACTGATGAATTAGCTCAAAAGGTGTTTGATGTTTCAGAAATATCTTCAGCAACAATGGCCCATTCATTGCCCACAGGAGTTCCAGAATCTCCTAGAATTTATCCTGCAAGGACACCAAAAACACCTCGAACACCCAGGTTACAAGACCCAAACAAAACACCGAGATTTTATCCTGTTGTTAAAGAACCAAAAGCCGTTGATGTACAGGTACGCGGAAGAATCAGGAATATAAAGCTTGCGTTTTGTGTCCTTTAACATTACAAAATGAGACTTGTTAGTTTCCATCACATTAAAAAATTTATAGTTTAGATTGTAAGAAGTACTCAAAAATGATATTTTACCATAGTTATGTTTTTTCAGGTTAAGGAATAACTTCTTTACAATTGGATAGTGTAATTAAAGATGATCAGAAAGTGTAATAAAGAATCATCCTAAATTGTATTTCCTTTAATCCTTGTGTTCAAACCTAGCAAAGGGCCTTGTTTGTTAAGTTTTGTAACTTGTATGTGAGATGTTTGAGTTTTGTGACTTCATATGATTTCATAATGTGTCATCCACAGTATGAATATGTTTGAGTTGGTTTATAGTCAGAGGGTTTTAATTTACTTGTGAAGTTCACACTACTGAAAGTAATTGCAATGTTTGACTTCTTTTTCCTTAGAGTCCAAGAAAGAGAAAAACAAGACATAGTACAAACCCCCCTCTAGAGTGTCATGTTGGTTGGGTTATGGATTCCAGAGATCATGGGCCAAGAACATCCTCTGTCAGGTACCGTATTTGTCAAACATTGCTTTGTTCTTAAGTTTGTTCAAAACAGTAACTAATTAGGTATTTGAGAATATTTAAAAATTAATATGTTAGCAAACTGTCTACCAGTGAAAATATTAAACAGAAGCCGAAGAAGGGGAAATAAGTAGGACAGTTTTACAATAAGTACATTGATGAATAATTCAGTAGGACAATTATTTCTTTCCATTTAAACTAGTTTCCACACTGGGTACTCTTAGATAAAAAATATTGAGGTCTATGAAAGTTATTATCTTTGGAAAGATTCCGGATTCTTAGTGGCGTAGTAGATTCTTAGTGAATTAGTGTGCTAAATAATGTACTCAAACTATGTAAAGAATATGGAAATAAAACACATTATTATTTTGGAATTTTTCCTTTTGGCGGGAAATAATTTAGATTAACTGATTGTTAACAGTAAGTGGTTTTTCTTTAACTTTAATAAGAAAAAAGAGACTATTATTTATGTCAAAAGAGATGATAGGGCAAGCCTTTTATAGTGCCAATTATATGCAACATAGTATGGTATGTTCTGTCCTGTAGACTGGATGCAGAAGTGGATTGCTGCTAGCTGCTTTGTGTTTTCATTGAAAAATCTATGTTGTGTTTATATAGATATTTTCAGAATAATTATATGTTTGATTTTCCAATTGAAAACTTACCCTTAGGAAAAAGTGTTTTTTGGCTGGTTACTAGAAGGGAAACCTTAATTAATTTCTTTCAAAGAAAAGCTGGGTTGCTTATCATGATCTGAAAATCTCCAAGTCTGTCTTTCCAGTGATACTTATTTGATACTTTCACATTTTGCTTTTGTTAGATACATTGGCCTTAAAAGATAAAATGTGAATTTGTTCTTCTGCACACCTATTGTATACTAATAGTTATTTTTGTGTTCTAAGTGATTTTGAGAGTTTGTTTCCCAGATAATTTATCGGAGCTGTATATTTAGTGATCAACAGATAATGGTGAAGAATGTTTAGTCAGTAACATTTAGTTTAGTTAGAACATTTAATTCTAACATTTAGTTAGAAATATGTTTCTTAAGATTCACATTTTATCACATTATATCTTTTGTTGTTAATAATACATCTATATATTGATGTTTACATTCCCAGCCAGCACTCCACCTTAGCCCACAAATAAAATGTATCAGGAAAGCAGGGATTTACAATGTGTTGGGCACTTTTCTAGGCACTGACATATGCAACAGGGAACAAGATAGCTACAGTCCCTACCTTTCTGGAACTTAATTCAAGGATGACAGACAAATATTTACAACAATCCCACTGGTGAATTTCTTTTAGTAGACTTTTTTTAGAGCAGTTTTACGTTCACAGCAAAATTGAGTGGAGGGTCCAGAGAGTTTCCTTAAACCCCCTGATTCCCCTCCTACCACACTAGAGCCTCCTCCACTATCAACAGTCACATCTTTTAGACCATCTACATTATGTGGTTGGATTTACGTATACCATCTTATATTCTATTTGTTTCACCTCTTCTTTGTTCTTTTTTCTTCCTTCTGGATCAGTTGAGTTTTTAAAATGATTCTGTTTTATCTCTGCTATTGGTTTCTTCGTTACATCTCTTAATTTTTACTGGTCTTCCAGGGTTTATAGTATACATTTTACCTTACAGTCTACTTTCAAATAATATTGTACCACTACATATATAGTATAAGAACCTTACTATGTTAGAGTTCCATTTCCTCCATTCTTTGTGCTATACATTTCTTTAGACAATAAACTTTTAAAGCAATTACCGTGAGAAAAGAAATTTTGAAAATATGTACTCTCATTTTTACCACTTGCAGTGCTCTTCATTTCTTAAACATTTCAGATTGTGCAGGTCTACTGGCTATGAATTCTGTAGCTTTTGTTTGGCAGGAAAAGTTTTTTCATTTTGAAAGATATTCTCATTAAGTATAGAGTTCTATGATGGATCTAGGTATGGATACAGAGATAATGTATATGTACATACACACGAAGTATATATCCTGCTTGTAATTCTCTGAAATTATTGGATTTATGGTTGTTTTTTATTCAGTTAGGAAAATTTTTATTTCTTATCTCTTCAAATATTTTTTGCCCTGGTTTTTTATTATTGTTTGCCCCCCTTCTTCTGGGATTCCAATTACGTGTACATTGGACCATTTGTTAATACCTCATAGCTCTTGGATGATCTTTTTTTCTACTCTTTTTCTCTTTGTAATTCACTTTGGATAACTTCAGCTGACCTATTTGCAAGTCAACTGATTCTTTCCAGAGCTGAGTCTAGTCTGCTGCTAGGTCCATCAAAGAAATCCTTCATTTCTGATATTGTGCTTTGTATATTTTGCATTACCATTTGACTTTTTAAAAATAGTTTTCCTTTTTTTGCTGAAATTGTCTATCTGTTCATGCATATTGTTCTCCTTTTCCATTAGATTCTTCAAAATATTAATCAGTTATTTTAAAGTCTATTGTGTGATCATGCCAATAGGCAGATCCTCTGTAAGTTTCATTCTGCTTGTTGCTTTATCTTTTGGTTAAGAGTTTTAATTTTGGGGGGTTTTTTTGGTGTTTGTGTCTCATAAATTTTGACTGAATTATAGATTCTTGCTCCTTGACTTATTTTATGGCTCTCATCTTTCCAAATTTCCAACTGAGTAAACGCAGATCTCTTTCCATTATATTCATTCCTACTCTGTAGAACGTTGCCAAAGTAAATTCTACGCTAATTGATATTAATATAGATTCATGTTCTCTAGTTGTAGTTAGATCCCCAGTGTCATCTGCAATTCTTTACTGTTCTCTAATTGACTTCCTCAAGGAGGGATGCTCCTGAACCTATCTGTATCTCATATTTCTCAGCAGATGACTTTGCCTTCTGTTGTACTGGGAGGAATTCTTTATCTCTGCCTTCCCTTATCTCTCACTGCCCCTTCTTTTGAAAGCTGTTTTTTTCCTGCATCTTTGTGATATGTGTGTCAATAAAGGTGGAGTCATTGTAGTGAAATTATTTAATGCTAGCTAATGCTTATTACATTCTTTCAATAAATGTTCAAGGCACTGTGCTAGATGTTTTACATACCTTATTTAAATGTTTGTGTATGTCTTCTTCAGACAGTAAATTTGTGGTTGAGAGAACCTCAGTGCCTGGCATAGTTGGCATTCAATAAAGACCACATGAATGAAACTACCTACCCCATGGGGAGGCTGTTTCATAACCTTCTATGAACAAATGGTGTTGAGTATAGAACTACTCTGTATAACTTAATATCTCTTATTTTTCTCTGGTTTATGTTGGAGGCACGAGTGCACACTGATTATTTGGTTTAGATGGCTCCTAATGGTATGGAGACATTTCAAAGCAGGCTTATCCTTTACCAAGAGACTCCTAAATTTCAACTGATTTTGCTTGGTTAGTAAAGTGATATTAGTCTAGGAAAATTTACCTGTAAAATATTAATTAACCACATAGGAAAAAGGAGTACCTTCTGCAGTTTGAGGATTAAGTGTACCACTGCTTACTCATAGGCAGGTTAAACTTTTATTCATTCTTCCACAAGTTTTTGTTGAATGCCAACTATATGAAAAGCTCTGTATTTGGTGGAATGGTTTGTTAAGATGTAAGAGATGTATTTTATGCCTTTAGTGAGATTACAGTTTAGTATGAGAGATAATTATGATTGAGATATAATTCTAGCATATGTGTATGTTCAAACAAGTTATTATGAGAAAAGCAAGAAGATTCATCCCAACTGGGGGTAGTCATGAGAAATTTCCCTGGGCACAGGCAATAATATCAGTCTTGACGGATCAGTAAGATTTCAACAGGTCAAGATGGGAAAGAGAGGTAGAGGATTTCCTGAGGGAGGAGATAGCAAAGTTACCAGAACTGTAAAAATATATGGGTGTTGCACAAGGCAAATAACTTATTTGTGGCTGGAGCATAAGATATGAGTATACCGTAAATAGGATTTTATGAGAAATGTTTCTTGTAAAAATTAAGTCAGGGTTTGATCAGGCCCTTGATTGTCTTGCTAAGAAAAGTGGACTTATTCTGTAGGTAATGAATTTTGAGCAGCAAAGTGATATTAGTTAAATGCTTTTCAAACTTTTTGGTCTAAAGACTTCTTTATACCTTCAAAAATTATTGAGGACCTCAAAGAGCTTTTGTTTATAAGAGTTATATAATTTACTGAATTAAAAAGTAAAACAGAAAAAATTTATTTATTTATTTATTTTAATAGTCTTTTCATGTAAGAAAAAATTTAATATTTGTTCATTTAAAAAGAATAATAAACCCATTAGATGTTAACATAATATAATTTTTATGAAATATAATTGTGTTTCTCTAAAACAAAAATTTCCTGAATAGAGTGGCGTTGTTTTAAAGTTTTGCAAATTTTTTTAATGTTTGGCTTAATATAAGATAACTGGATTCTCATATCTGCTTCTATATTCAGTCTTCTTATAATTTGTTGTTTTTGTTCAAGTAGAGGAATAAAATCCAGGAGAAGGAGGAGTATTTTAATAGCCTTTTCAGATAATTTTAGGTATTCTTTCATATTATACCAAAGCTGAACAAGTGGTAGTTTTTTAGGAGTTATTTGCACTGTGGAATCTGAAACCATATCAATGACCTTTTTATATTCAGTGAATTTTTCATACTCTGTTACACTAAAGCCATTGGACTATCTTACACTTTGAATGTATCTTTTGCCTATGCATGCTTTTGTAATATCATGCATTGGTCATTTGGGAAAATTGATTCACCGAGTTGTGCAGACTTCTAAATGTTGGCATATTTCAATATATAATTTCAAAAAAATCACATTTCATTTTATTTTATTTTTAAAGATTGGTACTTGAGCTGACGTCAGTTGCCAATCTTCCTTTTATCTTCTTCTCCCCAAAGCCCCCCAGTACATAGTTGTACATTCTAGTTGTAGGTCCTTCTGGCTCTGCTATGTGGCATGCCACCTCGGCATGGCTTGATGAGTGGTGCTAGGTCCGTGCTCAGGATCCAAACTGGCAAAAACCCTGGGCTGCCGAATCAGAGCATGCAAACTTAACCACTCAGCCACTGGGCTGGCCCCCCAAAAATCAAATTTTAAAATATGACCACCAAGGAGAGTAATGTCAGGGAAGATGGTGGAGTGGGAAGGAACAGGAATCTGTCTCTCCATTTAGACAACAACTGTACTGGCAGAAACTGTCTGCATTGACTGTTTTGTAACTCTAGAGTCTATTTGGACACTTAAGGTTTCCAGGGGAAAGCTTGACTGGTAAATTATGGTTAATATTTATTGATGTTAGCCTTTGGTGCAATAGCACCTATCCATCTCCCACTTTTCCAGCCCTGTAACAGGCATTTGGGAGGATAGCGTCCCACATTTCTTGTGTGACTTTCTGGATCCAGGATGGGCAATAAGGACCTTGTCCTCCAAATATTGGAGTTCAGTGTTCTGACTGCTAACTGCCTCTGATCAACAAGTTGCAAACACAGAGTCTAGAGTTCATTGTTTCATCCCCACTGTCGGAATGTCCTTTTTTTTTTTTTTTTTTTGACATTCAAAAATAACCATTTATGTAGGGAAATTTAGAAAACTACCATACATGCCCAAGGAAAGATGCAGGCTCAGAAAAGACCTAAGGAGACATTAAGCTTTCACCTCAGGTTTATCCCCAGCACAGAAACACCCTACAACAATTGAGAAAAAAGCAAACCTTGGGGAAGAGGGAGCATCTTATTTCAAGTGTTACCACATTATAAGATTCAGATGTTCAGTGGTCATCAGAAAATCACAAGGCATACAAAGAAATAAGAACCTGTTGCCCATTTGAGGGAACAAAATAAATTGACAGAAAATATACCTGAGGAAGCCTGATCCCATCTTTCTAGACAAAGTCTTTAAAACAACTGTTCCAAAGATTCAAAGAGCTAAAGGAAGACATAGACAAAGATAGCAAAACAATGTATGAAGAAAATGAGATTATCAGTAAAGAGAGAGAAATTACACAAAGGAAAGAAAAAGGAATTCTGAAAAGTACAATAACTGAAATGGAAAATACAGTAGAGGGTTCAAAACCAGATTTCATCAAACAGAAGAAAGAATCAGCAAACTTAAAGATGGTACAGTTTACGTTATCGAGTCTGAGGAACAGAAAGGAAAAAGGATGAAGAAAAGTGAGCAGAATCTAAGGGACCTGTAGGGCACTGTGAACTGGACCAATATATGTACTGTGGGAATCTGAGAAAGAAGAGACAGAAATGGGGGCAGAGAGAATATTTGAAAGAATAATGGCTGAAAACCTCCCAAATTTGATGAAAGACATGCATCTACAAATCTGATAAGCTCAGTGAACTTGAATTAGGATAAACCCAAAGAGAGCCACACCAAAACTTGTTATAACCAAACTGTCAAGAGCCAAAGACAGAGAGAATCTTGAAAGTAGCAAGAGAGAAGAGACTTATTATCTACAAGGAATCCTCAGTAATGTAACAGCCAGTTTCTCAGCAGATTCCTTGAAGGCCAGAGACAGTGAATTGATAGATTCAATGTGCTGGGGGAAAAAAAACACACAAAAAACTGTTGACTACAATTTCTATATCTGTCAAAACTGTCCTTCAAACCTGAGGCAGAGGTTCAGAGATAAACAAAAGCTGAGGGCTAGGAAATAAAAGGTATACTGCTTTGGAATTAAGAAATGAGACTGTCTTCTTCACAGGTGACATGATTGTATATGTAGAAAATCAGAAATAATCAACAAAAGCTCTGGAACTGATAAACAATTATAGCAAGATTGCAGGATACATGGTTAATATACAAAAGTCAATCACTTTCCTATATACCAACAATGAACTAGTGGAATTTGAAATTAAAAACAAAATACTATTTATATTATTACCCCCCCCAAAAGAAATACTTAGGTATGAATCTAACAAAATATGTACAAGATCTATATGAGGAAAACTACAAAACTCTGATGAAAGAAATCAAAGAACTAAATTAATGGAGTGATATTCCATTTTCATGGATAGAAAGATTCAATATTGTCAAGATGTCAGTTCTTCCCAACTTGATCTACAGATTCAGTGCAATCCCAATAAAAATCCAGGAAGTTATTTTTTTGGATATCAACAAACTGATTCTAAAGTTTATATCAAGAGGTGAAAGACCCAGAATCGCAAACATAATACTGAAGGAGAAGAAACAAAGTTGGAAGACTGATACTACCTGTCTTCAAGACTTACTACACAGCTACAGTGATCAAGACAGTGTGGGATTGACCAAAAAACTGGCAAATAGTTCAATGAAACAGAATAGAGCGCCAAGAAATAGACCCACATAAATATAATCAACTGGTCTTTGACCAAGGAGCAAAGGCAATACAATTGAGTGAAGATAGTCTTTTCAACAAATGGTACTGCAACAACTGAACATCCACATGCATGCACACAAAAAGATTCTAGACACTTACTTTCTTAACTCAAAATGGATCACAGAGAGCTGGCCGGGTGGCATAGTGGTTAAGTTCATACACACTGCTTCAGCGACCTGAGGTTCTCAGGTTTGGACCCTGGACATGGACCTGCACACTGCTCATCAAGCCATGCTGAGGCAGTGTCCCACATACAAATTAGAAGATTGGAACAGATGTTAGCTCAGTGACAATCTTCCTTAAGCAAAAAGAGGAGGATTGGCAACAGATGTTAGCTCAGGACCAATCCTCCTCACCAAAACAAAAGAAAGAAAGAAAAAAAAAAGTGGTCCTTTGCTCCTGAAATTCATTAATTTTTTTTTTAAAAAAAGGATCACACACCTAAATGTGAAACACAAAACTAATAAAACTCCTAGAAGATAACAGGAGAATACTAGGTGATCTTGGGTTGGTGATGGCTTTTTAGATATGACACCAAAAGCAATACCCATGAAAGAAGAAATTGATAAGCTGGACCTCATTAAAATGAAAAACTTTTGTTCTGCAAACAACACTGTGAAGAAAATAAGAAGACAAGCCACAAAATGGCAGAAAATATTTGCAAAAGACAAAGCCGAGAAAGGACTGTTATCTAAGATATACAAAGAACTCTTAAAATTTAACAATAGGGAAACAAACAACCTGATTAAAAATGGGCCAAAGACCTCAACAGACACTGTACCAAAGCAGATATACAGATGGCAAATAAGCACATGAAAAGATAGTCCGCATCATATGTTCACTAGGGAATTATAAAGTAAGACAACAATGCAATTGTACTACACACCTATTAGAACAGCCAAAATACTAAACACTGACAAACCCAAACGCTGGAGAGGATGTGGAACAACACAAACTCTCATTCATTGGTGCTGGGAATGCAAAATGGTACAGCCACTTTGGAAGACAATTTGGCACTTTCTTACAAAACTAAACATACTCTTACTGTACAGTCACTCTCCTTGGAACTTACTCAAAGGAGGTGAAAACTTATGTCCACACAAAAACCTGCACATGAACGTTTATGGCAGCTTTATTCACAATTGCCAAAACTTGGAAGCAACCAGAAGTCCTTCAGTAGGTGAATAGATAAACAAACTGTGGTTTATCTAAACAGCGGAATATTACTCAGTGCTAAAAAGAAATGAGCTATCAAGCCATGAGAAGACATGAAAGAATCTTAAATGCATATTACTAAGTGAAAGAAGCCGATCTGAAAAGGCTTCATGCTATATGATTCCAACTATTCAACATTCTGGAAAAAAAACTATGGAGACAGTAAAAAGATCAGTGATCGCCAGGGGTTTGGGTGAAGTGGGGGAGGGACGAATAGGTGGAACACAGAGAGCTTTTAGGGCTGTGAAAATACTCCATATGATGCCATAATGATGGGTACTTGACATTATATATTTGTCCAAATCCACAGAATGTAAAATACCAAGAGTAAACCCTAATGTAAACTGTGGACTTTGGGTGATTGTAATGTATCAGTATAGGTTCATCAATTGTAACACATGTACCACTGTGGCACTAGATGTGCTGGGTATTGATAGTGGGGGAGGCTGTGGTGTGGGGAACAGGGAGTGCAGAAGGTATAACGGAACTCTCTGTACCTTCCAGTCAATTTGCTGCAACCCTAAATTTGCCCTAAAAGGTAAAGTCTATTAAAAAAAAAAGCTGAGGGAGTTTGTTACCACTAGACCTGCCCAGCAAGAAATGCTAAAGAGGGGGCTGGCCTGGTGGCACAGCAGTTAAGTTCACATGTTCCAGTTCGGTGGCCCAGGGTTCACCAGTTTGGATCCCAGGTGCAGATGTGGCACCGCCTGTCAAGCCATGCTGTGGTAGGCGTCCCACTTATAAAGTAGAGGAAGATGGGCATGGATGTTAGCTCAGGGCCAGTCTTCCTCAGCAAAAAAAAAAAAAAAAAAAAAAAGAAGAGGAGGATTGGCTGCAGATGTTAGCTCAGGGCTAATCTTCCTCAAAAAAAAAGAAGAAATGCTAAAGAGGCTGTCTACATGACACTAGACAGTAATATGAAGCCATTAAAAAAAAAGATCTTCCAAAACAGTAAATACATGGACAGTTATAAAAGCTAGTATTGTAATTTAATTTCTAACTCCATTTTTTGCTATGTGATTTAAAAGACAAATGCATTAAAAAATTACTAATCTATGTTGTTGGGTATACAATGTATAAAGATTTAATCTGTGACATCAGTAACAAAAAGGGAGGAATAGAGGTCTAAAACAGCAGAGTTATTGTTAAGGGTAATCCCTGTGATGGCCACGAAGAAAATATCTATGGAATATATATAAAAGGAAATGAGAAAGGAATTTTTACTCAGAAACAAAAACACAAAAGGAGAAATGAGGGACAGCAAATCTATAAGGTAATATAGAAAAATAATAGCAAAATGGCAGAAGTAAGTTCCTCCTTAGCGGTAATTACTTTAAATATGAATAGATTACACTTTCCAGTCAAAAGACAGAGATTGGGACAAGTGATTAAAAAAACATGTTCCAACTGTATACTATCTATAAGAGACTCATGTTAGATTCAAAGACACAAATAGATTGAAGTGAAAGGATGGAAAAAGAATAAAATGTAACATAAAGAGAGTTGGAGTGGATATTTTAATATCAGGTACAATACACTTTAAATCCAAAAAGATTACAAGAGATAAGGACATTATATATCAATAGAAGGCTCAATATAGAAGAAGATATAACAATTATAAACATTTATGTAACTGGTAACAGCCCCACAAGATATGTGAAGCAAAAATTGACAGAATTGATGGGAATAATAATCAGTTCTACAAGAATAGTTGGAGATTTCAATACCCTACTTTCAAGAATGCATAGATCAACCCTATGTAAGAGGAGTAACAAAGGGGAGAACTTGAACGACATGATAAATTAAGTAGACTAACAGACGTATTTAAAATATTCCAATCAACAGCAGCAGAATACACATTCTTAAGTATGCATGGGACATTCTCCACAATAAACCATATGTTAGGCCAAAATAGAAATTTTAATAGACTTAAAAAGAGATATCATACAACGTATCTTCTTTGACCACAATGTGTTGAAGTTAGAAATCCATAACAGACATAAAACTGGAAAATTCACAAATCTGTGAAATTAACATTCTTAACCCATGGGTCAAAGAAGAAATCACAAGGGGAATTAGAAAATATTTAGAAGTGAAAACACAGCATACCAAAACATGGGAATCAGAGAAAGCAATGCGCAGAGGGAAATTTATAGCTGTAAGTGCCTACGTTTAAAAAGAAGAGAGATCACAAATCAGTAGCCTAACATTACACCATAAGGAACTTGAAAAAGAAGAGCACACTAAACCAAAAGGTAGCAGAAGGAAAGAAATATTAAAGATTAGAGTAAAGATAAACAATATAGAGAAGAGAAAATTAGTAAAACCAAAAGTTGGTCCTTTGAGAAGATAAACAAAACTGACAAACCTTCTTTAGCTAGACTGCCAAAGAAAAAAGAGAAGATACAAATAACTAAAATCAGAAATGAAAATAGAGACATTACTACTGACCTTACAGAGATAAAAAGGTTTCAAAGAGACTACTATGAACAATATACATCAACAAATAGATAACCTGGAAGAAATGCACAAATCCCTTTAAACATACAAATTACCTAAACTGATTCACATGGAAATTGAAAATCTCAATGCACCTATAAGAAGTAAAGAAATCAAATTAGTAATCAAAATGCCCCCAAAAAAGAAACTTCTGGACCAAATGGCTTCACCAGTGAATGCTATCAAATATTTAAAGAAGAATTAACACTAATCCTTCTCAAACTCTTCCAAAAAATTGAACAGAAGGGAACACTGATCCTATGAAGCTTTTGTTACCCTGATACCAAAAGCAGTTAAAGGCAGCACAAGAGAATAAAATTGCATACCAGTAACCCTTATGAGTATAGATGCAAATGTCTTCAGCAAAATGTTAGCAAATGAAATCCAACAGCATATTAAGAGGATTGTTCACCATGACCAAGTAGGATTTATTCCAGTAATGCAAGAGTGGTTCAACATAAGAAAGTCAATATAATACATCATGTTAATAGAACTAAGGAAAAAAACTACGTGATTATCCCAATTGACACTGAAAAAGCATTTGACAAAATCTAACATCTTTTCATGATTAAAGACTCTTAGAAAACTAGAGTTAGAGGGAAAATTTCTCAACATGAGAAAACATATTTATGAGAAACCCACAGCTAACATCATACTCAATGGTGAAAGACTGAAAGCTGTCCCCCTAAGATCAGGAGCAAGACAAGGATACCTGCTTTCACTGTTGCTATTCACTGTTGTACTGGAAGTTCTAGCCAGAGCTAGTAGAGAAGAAAATGGAAGAAAAGACATCAAATTGGAAAGGAACAGTTAATACTATCTCTAGTCACAGACAATATGATTCCATATATAGAAAACCCCCTCAAATCAGCAAGAAAGATACTAAAGCTAAAAAACAATTTTGGCAAAGTTGCAGGGTACGAAACAGATAAATCAGTTGTGTTTCTATATGCCAGCACTGAACAATTTGAAAAGGATATTAAGAAAGCAATGCCATTTACATTAGCATCTAAAAGAATTAAATACTTAGGAATAAATCTAACCAAGGAGGTAAAAGACTTGTATGCTGAAAACTACAAAACATTGCTGAGAAAATTATAGCAGGCCTAAATAAATGCAAAGACATTCCATGTTTAGGGACAGGAAGACTTACCATTGTTAAGACACCAAAGCAATGTATAGATTCAACACAATCCCTATCAAAATTCCAAAATTCCTTTTTCACAGAAATGGAAAAGCTTTTCCTCAAATTCATATGGAATTATAAGGAGCCCTGGAAAGCCAAAACGATCTTAAAAAGGAAAAATTAAATTGGAGGACTAACACTTCCTGACTTTGAAAGTTACTGAAAAGCTACAGTAATTAAAACAGTATGGTCCTGGCATAAGTACAGATATATAGACCAATGAAAAAGAATAGAGAGCCTAGAAATAAACCCCTGCATATATGGTCAATTTGTTTTCAACAAGGGTGCCAAGACTATTCAATGGAGGAGAGAACTATCTTTTCAGCAGATAGTGCTAGAAAAACTGGATATCCAACATGCAAAAGGATGGATCCATACCTTACACCATGTATGAAAAAATTAACTCAAACTGGATCAAAGACCTAAACTTAAGCAGTAAAATTATAAAATGCCTAGAAGAAAACATAGGGAAAACTTTTCATGACCCTTGATTTGACAATGGTTTCTTGAGTATGACACCAAAAGCACAGATGACAAAAGAAAAAATAGATAAATTGTCCTTCATCGTGATTATGAACTTTTCTATATCAAAGGATATGATCAGAGTGAAAAAACCTACTAAATAGTAGAAAATATTTGCAAATCATATATCTAAGAGACTAACATGCAGAACATATAAAGAACTCCAACAACTCAGCAACAACAAAAGGGTCTGATTCAAAAATGGTGAAGGATTTGAATAAACATTTCTCCAGAGAAGATATACAAATGGCCAATAAGCCCATGAAAAGAGGCTCTACATCATTATTCATTAGAGAAAGGCAAATCAAAAACCACAATGAGATAACTCTTCACACCTACTAGGATGGTATTACGGGCTGAATTGTGTCTCCCAGAAATTATATGTTGAAGCTCTAAGCCCCCGCTGTAACTGTATTAGGAAATAGCACCTTTAAGAAGATAAAGTTAAGTGAAGTAGTAAGCATGGGGCCTTAATCCGATAGGACTAGTGTCCTTATAAAAAGAGGAAGAGACTCCAGAGATCTCTTTCTTTCTGCATATACACAGAGGAAAGGCTGTGTGAGAACACATTGAGGAGGTGACTCTCTGTAAGTCAGGAAGAGAGGTCTCATCAGAAACCAACACTGCTGGCACTTTGGTCTTGGACTTCTAGTCTCCAGAACTGGGAGAACATAAATTCTGTTGTTTAAGCCACCCAGAGACTGTGATATCTTGTTATGGCATCCTGAGCTGACTAATACAGAAGTGTATAATAAAAAAGAACAAATAAATTGGAGGATGTGGAGAAATTAGAACTCTTGTGCATTGTTTGTGGAAATATAAAATGCTACAGCCACTGTGGAAAACAGTTTTGCATTTTCTCAAAATGTTAAAACATTGGAGTGGGAATTATTATATGACCCAGCTATTCCACTCCTAGGTGTATGTCCAAAAGAATTGAAGATGGGGAATTAAACATATTTTTATGCCCATGTTTTTAGCAGCATTATTCATAATAGCCCAAGGGTAGAGACAACCCACATGTCCATCAACAGATGACTGGATAAACACAATATGGTATATACATATAATGGAATATTATTCAACCATATAAAAGAAGAAAATTTTGAATAATGCTGCAACATAGATGGACTTTGAAAACATGCCTAGTGAAATATGGGAAACTCAGAAGGATATATATAGTATGATCCCACTTATATGACGTACCTAGAATAGTCAAATTCAAAGACAGAATTGAGTAGAGGTTATTGGGGGCTGAGGGAGGGGGAAAGGGTTAGTTATTGTTTAATAGATTGTTGTTGAGGATGATAAAGAAGTTTTAGGTATAGATAGCGGTGATGATTATATAACATTGTGAATAATTAATACTGATGATTAGTACACTTAAGAATGGTTAACATTATAAATGTCATGTATCTTTTACCACACACACAGACACGCACATACAGACTCCTAAAAAACTCACTACTGATTTCGTCTTTAGGTATTAGTGAGAACTATCAGGCTTATTGTGACAAATACAAGGTTTCCAAAATTCTAATTTTGGGAATTAGAATTCTCAGTTCTTCCTTGATGTTACAGACTCATTTTGTTCATTTTCAAGGAAGTGTCTGACACAGAATGAAATCTAAATAACCATAATTTGTTGGTTGTCCTTCTAATTAAATTGGTATTCCATGAAAAAAATCAACTAGTTCAGCTCACGTTATCACACAGATGGTTGTTTTTTTGTGTGAGGAAGATTGGCCCTGAACTAACATCTGTTGCCAATCTTCCCCTTTTTGCTTGAGGAAGATTGTAGCTGAGCTAACATTCATGCCAGTCTTCCTCTATTTTGTATGTGGGCCACCACCACAGCATGGCTTGATGAGCAGTATATAGGTCCACACCTGGGATCCTAACCCATGAATGCTGGGCCACCAAAGTGGAGCATGTGAACCCAATCACTAAGCACCAGGCTGGCCCTTTGCACAGGTGTTTTGACTTAAGACAACTCTTTTAGTTCAAGCTGCTATAACAAATATGCCATAGACTGGGTAGCTTAAACAACAAACATTTATTTCACATAGTTCCAAGATCAAGGTGCCAACAGATCCAGTGTCTGATGAGAGCCTACCTCCTAGTGTGCAGATGGCCTTCTTCTTGTTGTATGATCACATGGTGGAGAGCAAAGAGATAAGAAGCAAGCTCTCTCACATCTCTTCTTATAAGGGCACTTATCCCACTCGTGAGAGCTCTGCCCTCATGACTTAATTACTTCCTAATACCATCACACTGGGGGTTGGGAATTCAACAAACATTCAGTGCAAAGCAACAGGCATCCTACTTTGATATGCTGCAAAAGTGCTTTATGTTTCCATCTCGTTTTTTTCTAATTGTGATTAAAAAACAACATAAAATTTACCAACTTTACCTTTTTTAAGTGCACAGTGCAGTAGTGTTAAGTTTTATTCACATTGTTCTGAAACATATCCAGAACTTTTCATTTTGCAAAACTAAAGTTTCTGTCTCATTTTGTCACACACAATAAGATGTGTACTCAAGGGTTGAGATTTCATAAAGTTAAATTTTTTTGCTTTATCAAAGTCATCTTAAGTTGAAACTGGCATTTTTTAAAAATTGCAAGTGCATTGCAGTGAATAATACAAGCACTAGGTAAAATTTGGTGCCACTGCCTCAATGTGCATCAGCACTTTTTCTTTCTTTCTTTTTCCTTTTCTTTTCTCTTTATTTTTTGAGGAAGATTAGCCCTGAGCTAACTGCTGCCAATCCTCCTCTTTTTGCTGAGGAAGACTGGCCCTGAGTTAACATTCAGGCCCGTCTTCCTCTACTTTATATGTGGGATGCCTACCACAGCATGGCTTGCCAAGTGGTGCCATGTCCACACCCGGGATCCGAACCAGGGAACCCCGGGCCACCCAAGCGGAATGTGCGCACTTAACCGCTGCGCCACCAGGCCAGCCCCTACATCAGCACTTTTATACATCGTTGCTTTAGTCCTATCACTGCAAATGTGAACATAGTAAAAAGGACATACAATATCTTAGTATTATTATGAAAATAGTTTTAACCTTGCAGATTTTCTGAAAGGTTCTTGGGAATCCCACTAAGCATCTACAGATCACACATTGAGAACCACTGATATAGATCAATATTCTAGGAAGATCATTTTGGTGGCAAGATAGAGGAGGGAGATTAGACAAACAAGGAGACCAGTTAGTTCAAGTCAAGGAGGATGAAAACCTAAATTTAAATAGTGGAGTGCAGATATAAGGAAAAGACAGAGGCCGGCCCGGTGGCGCAGGGGTTAAGTGCACACATTCCACTTCAGCAGCTGAGGGTTTGCTGATTCGGATCCCAGGTGCGGACATGGCACCACTTGGCAAGCCATGCTGTGGTAGGTATCCCACATAATGTGAGCTCAGAGCCAGTCTTCCTCAGCAAAAAGAGGAAGATTGCCAGCAGATGTTAGCTCAGGGCTAATCTTCCTCAAAAAAGAAAAAAAAGAAAGAGACAGATTTAGGAGATATTTCAGAAGTGGAATTGATTTACAGAATTGCAGGTATGTCTTTGGATAATGAAATTATTGCCTTTGTGCCAGATTTTATTCCTCACTTCCACTTACTCAATTTACATCATTAACCTAATTACTCGTGAAAATTGAAAATTTCTCCAGTACTGTAAGAAAAAAATAAACTAAACTAAATTAATTCTGGATCTAGAAGAGGAATAAGCCAGCTATTTGATTATCTGCTGCTACTTTTTGCTTTCGTTGAGAACTTATGACCATGTTCTTTATCAGCTTCTGAATTTACCTGTGTGTTAAACGTCAATTGCAATTCATATGAAGATCTGTATGTCACTACTTTAGAAGAGTTTTAGGGACTGATGTCTTTTCCACTACTCAGACTCGCAATAATGAACAAATAGGGCAAGTTGGTTTAAACACTTGGTTTTTGATATTTCAGTTTGAAGCCTTTTTTCCTCCTTCTCAAACAGCAGTTCAAACGCTTCACCTTCAGAAGGTGCACCACTAGTAGGAAGTTATGGATGTACTCCTCATTCATTCCCAAAGTTTCAGCACCCTTCTCATGAACTTTTGAAAGAAAATGGCTTTACCCAACAAGTGTACCTCAAGTATCGTCGAAGGTGCCTAAGTGGTAAGATGCTTGTCCTTTATGTAGTTATATTTAAAATTAAAATATAATTCTAAAAGTTCAAATTGTGACATTTACTATCAGGTCAAGATATATTTTTACTTTGTTATACTTTTATAATTACCTTAAGTAAGTGTGTTTATATAGATCCTTTATTCATGTATTTTGTAGCTTAGACACATTAGGAAATAAAGTTTAGTATATTCTTGTTGCTACTGACAAATGCTTAAATTTGAGCAGTGAGTCAGAAAATGGATTAATATTTGTCCTATATTTAGAAGAAACCCAAATACATTTTGAGGATTAATATGTTTCAGCTTTCTTTATTTTAAATTATATAAAATATCTGCTGTTTTAAATTTAATAAGTATCTTTAATAATAAAAATATTTTATTATTCTAACTTTTTCCAGAGAGAAAACGCTTGGGAATTGGCCAGTCCCAAGAAATGAATACCCTCTTTCGTTTCTGGTCCTTTTTCCTCAGAGATCACTTCAATAAAAAAATGTATGAGGAATTTAAACAACTTGCTTGGGAAGATGCAAAAGAAAATTACAGGTCAAATATTTTCTTGTATTTTCACACTTGGAGGGAATTTTTAAAAACTAGTACTGAAGTAGCCTGATTTTGAACTGTGAAAGTAGCACAACATAATTGGAGGGAGGGCTATATTAGTTTTCTATTGCTGCATAGCAAATTACCTCAAAACTCACAAGCTTAAAACAACAAACATTTACAGTTTCTACAGTTCACAGTGTCTAAGTATCAAGACTCCAGAAACAGCTTATCTGGGTGGTTCTGAGTCAGGTGTCTAATGTGATCACAGTCAAAGTGTTGGATGGCGCTGCAGTCTCTGAAGACTTCTCTCAGGCTGGAGGATCCTCTTCAAGCTCACTCACATGGCTGTTGGCAGGAGGCTTCAGTTCCTCGCCACGTAGGCCTCCCCATAGGGCATTTCATAATATGAATTAACCCAGAGGGAGTGATTTAAGAAAGAGAGAGAACTTCCAAGATGGAAACTTAGGTGTCTTGTATAACCTCTTCTTGAAAGTGACATATCATCACTTTTGCCATATTATATTATTCACACAGACTAACCCGGGTACAGTGTAGGAAGGGAGTACACAAGGTGAATACCAGGAGGTGGGATCATTTGGGACCATCTTAGGGGCTGGCACAAAGACCAAATGAAATTTGAAAGAGAGATTTTTCTCTCTCTGGCCCCCACCATTACAGCTTCCCTTGCATGTGCATATACATACCCAAATTGGTACATGATTAGAGCCAAACCAGTTGTTAAGATCCCTGGAGCCAAGAAAAAGTAAGGTCTCTCATGATACATCCCTCCTCACCTGTCCAGTCTGGTTATTTCCTGCTAGTTTTCTAGTCCTCTGGGCAACAGTGGTATTGAACTAGATGTTCTCCAAATGAACCAAGCCCCAGCCTCTAGACATCTGTACATTTTCTTACCTCTGCTTCTTCCTCTCTCTGCTTTGCTAACTCATTCTTTTTGTCCAGGTTAGACCTTGCTTCCTTAAGAAATATTCAAGGGAAATTTTGAGAGTGCCTATAGGGCTGAGTAGAGACCAAACCAAGAGGGTGAGAAGAAACATGAAGTGGACTCATGCAAGCTGTTTATTCCTGGGAAAAGGAAGAAAGGAAGAAGACATGGAAAGAAGAAAAAAGATAATTTTCCACTGAATATTTACCTAAAACTTCTTCAAGTTCTAAAAATGAATTCCTCTTGTAAATCTCAAATAAGAACATATTGTTAATCAGATATTATGATCTTCAAGAGGCATGTAAGATGCTACAAATAAATTTTTCTGAAAAAAATTACACTTGCACTGATTTGTGTAAAAATAAAGTGCATTTAGGGAAGAATGATGTCAGCATCATGGGGGTGTGAGCTCTTCCCTTAGACTCTCCCCCCTAAGATACAAGAAAAAGGATATTCATATACCAACAGAGGACATTCACACAAAACAAAAAATGTCTGAGACCCTTATGCAGCCATACAGCTGAATGTGGAGGTGCTGGAGCTCCCAGAGGAAGTGGAAGGTGGTAAGAGGATCTCCTCTCCCTCCCCCAATAGCAGCAACCCAGGGTGTGGGACTACGTGTGGCTGTGAGAGGAGGGGGGGAAGGGCAGCACTCCACAGGAACAACTTCGCTCTCCAAGTTCCCTCACAGCCCATGAGAAAGCTCCACGCACAGATGGCTAAGCTATTGCTGGGGTATCTTTATCAATCCAGCACCCCAGGAGAGCAGATAGTGAGGGCAGAGTGAGAATGCACCTAGGATTTCTCAGGCAAGAGAAAGTGCCCCTCCCCCTGCCCAGTGCTCCATCTCAGCCAGTCAGCCAGAGCACCCATGCATACGATAGAAAAGCAGCGGCTGTGAACCAGCAAGCCAGGGTTGTGGCAGGCTCAGAATACACAGCTCTTGACCCTTACCCAGTGGTGGCAGGTGAAGCTGCAACCAAATACTATCACTGTACATAGGCACAAATCCATGCCATCAAACAGTATGAAAAAATATTTTAATACTCCAGACCAGAAGGAAAATGACAAGCACCCAGAAATCAATCCTGAAGGCACAGGAATTTATAATCTAAATGATAGAGAATTCAAAATAGCTATCATAAAAAAACTCAAAGTTACAAGAAAATATAGACAGTTCAATGAAATCAGGAACTTCTTCACAAAAGAGATTAAAACTATAAAGAAAAACCAATCAGAAATATTGGAGCTGAAAAACATAATGGATGAGAGAAAGAAAAATCTGGGCTCACTGAACAACAGAGCTGATATTATGGAGGAGAGAATCAGCAGTCTGGAGGACAGAAATATAGAAATGTTTCAGATGGAGGAGGAGAGAGAACTAAGACTAAAACGAAATGAGAAAATTCTCTGAGAAATACTGACTCAATTAGGAAATGCAATATAAGGACTATAGATATTCTAGAGGGAAAAGAGAAAGAGAATGTAGCAGAAAGCTTGTTCAAAGAATTAATAGCTGAGAACGTCCCAAACCTGGGGAAGCAGCTGGACATACAAGTGAAACAAGCTAATAGATCTCCTAATTATATTGATGTAAAAAGACCTTCTCCAAGGCATATAGTAGTAAATCTGGCAAAAGTGAACGACAAAGAAAAAAATATTAAGGGCAAGGCAGAAGAAAGTAACTTACAAAGGATCTCCTAGCAGGCTTTCAGCATATTTCTCAGCAGAAACCTTTCAGGCTAGGAGAGAATGGAATTATAGACTCAAAATTCTGAAAGACAAAAGCTTTCAGGAATACTCTATCCAGCGAAAATATCCCTCAGATATGATGGAGAAGTAAAAACTTTCCCAGATAAACAAAAGCTAACAGAGTTCATTGCCACAAGTACCCTCTACAAGAAATGCTTAAGAAGGCCCTCGTTACCTGAAAAAAAAAAGGAAAGAGTTTATGAATCCTTGAGCAAGGAGATAAATAGTTAGACTATGTCAGAAAATTGCAGCTCTCTATCAGATCATTAACTATAAAAAATAAAGGGAGGGAGAACATCCAAATAATGTAATCTCATCATTTTAACTACAAACTCACAATAAAAGATGGAGTAAGCTGTGACAATAATCACTTAGAAGGGTAAGAGGAAAGGGTGGAATTGGCTTAGTCTAAGGAAATAGGTTATTGGAAAATGGACTATGTCATCTATGAGATTTTTTTTTACAAATCTCATGGTAACCACTAAACAAATAATCAGAACAGAGACACAAATGATAAATAAAGAGAAAACTAAGCAAACCGTCATAGAGAACTACCAAACTGAATTAGTAGTCTGAAATACGTGGGACAAGAAACAAGGGAAATGCAGAAGAACCAGAAAATGAATGATAAAATGGCAGCATTAAGCCCTCGTATGTCAGTAATCACTGTAAATTTAAATGGATTGAATTCTCAAATCAAAAGACCCAGAGTGGTGGGATGGATTAAAAAACAAGACCCAACATTGTGCTCCCTCCAGGAAACATATCTCAGCTCTGAAGACAAACACAGGCTCAGAATGAAGAGATGGAAGATGATACTCCAAGCTAATGGCAAACAGAAGAAAGCAGGTGTTGCCATGCTTATATCAGACAAAGTAGACTTCAAGACAAAACAGGTAATGAGAGACAAATAGGGGCAGTATATAATGATAAAAGGGACACTCCACCAAGAAGACATACACTTAAAAATACATATGCACCCAACACAGGAGCACCAAAGTACATAAAGCAACTGCTAACAAACCTAAAAGGAGATATTAACAACAACACAATAAGCGTAGGGGACCTAAACACCCCAATTACATCAATGGGTAGATCGTCCAGACAGAAAGTCATCAAGGAAATAGTGGAATTAAACAAAAAACTGGACCAGATGGACTTAATAGATACATATAGAACACTCCATTAAAAAACAGCAGAATACACATTCTTCTCAAGTGCACATGGAACGTTCTCAAGGATAGACCATATGTTGGGAAACAAGGTAAGCCTCAATAAATTTAAGAAGATTGAAATCATATCAAGCACCTTTTCCAACCATAATGCTGTGAAACTAGAAATCAACAGCAAGAAAAACCTAAGAAAGTGACAAACATGTGGAGACTAAACAACGTGCTGCTGAACAACCAGTGGATCATTTAAGAAATTAAAGGAGAAATCAAAAAATATCTGGAGACAAATGAGAATCAAAACACACCATACCAACTCATATGGGATGCAGCAAAAGCAGTCCTAATAGAGAAATTCATAGCAATACAGGCCCACCTTAACAAACAAGAAAAATCTCAAATAAGCAATCTTAAACCACACCTAACAGAATCAGAAAAAGAAGAATAAACAAAGCCCAAAGTCAGCAGAAGGAGGGAAATAAAAATTAGAGCAGAAATAAATGAAATTAAAACAAACAATAAAACAGTGGAAAGGATCGATGAAATAAAGAGCTGGTTCTTTGAGAAGATTAAAAAAATTGACAAACTCTTAACCAGACTCACTAAGAAAAAAATACAGAAGGCTCAAATAAATAAAATTAGAAATGAAAGAGAGAAATTACAACAGATACCACAGAAATACAAAGGATTATAAGAGAATACTATGAGAAACTATATGCCAACAAATTGTACAATCTAGAAGAAATGGATAAATTCTTAGACTCATACAATCTCCAAAAATTGAACCAAGAAGAAACAGAGAATCTGAATAGACCAGTCACAAGTAAAGACATTGAAACAGTAATCAACAACCTCCCCATCCCCCCCCCCCCAAAAAAAAAAATCCAGGACCAGATGCCTTCTCTGGAGAATTCTACCAAACATTCAAAGAAGATTTAATACCTATCCTCAAAGTATTCCAAAAAATTGAGGAAGACAGAACACTTCCTAACACATTCTCCAAGGCCAACATCACCCTCATCCCAAAACCATATAAGGACAACAAAAAGAATGAAAATTACAGGCCAGTATCGCTGATGAACTTAGATGCAAAAATCTTCAACAAAATATTGGCAAACCAAATACAGCAATACATTAAAAAGATCATACACGGTGATCAAGTGGGATTTATACCAGGGACACAGGGATGATTCAACATCCACAAATCAACTAATGTGATACACCACATTAACAAAATGAGGAATAAAAACTACAAAATCATCTCAGTAGGTGCAGAGAAAGCATTTGACAGGATCCAACATCCATTTATGATAAAAATTCTCAATAAAATGGGTATAGAAGGAAAGCACCTCAACATAATAAAGGCCACATATGACAAACCCACAGTCAACATACTCAATGGTGAAAAACTGAAAGCCATCCCTCTGAGAACAGGAAAAAGACAAGGGTGCCCATTCTCACCACTCTTATTCGACATAGTACTGGAGGTTTTGGCCAGAGCAATTAGGCAAGAAAAAGAAGTCCAAATAGGCAATAAAGAAGTGAAACTCTCACTGTTTGCAGACAACATGATTTTATATATAGAAAACCCTAAAGAATACCTCAGAAAAATATTAGAAATAATCAACAACTACAGCAAAGTTGCAGTGTACAAAATCAACTTAGAAAAATCAGTTGCATTTCTATACTCTATTAATGAGCTAACAGAGAACTCAAGAATACAATCCCATTTACAGTCGCAACTAAAAGAATAAAATATCTAGGAATAAATTTAACCAAGGAGATGAAAGACCTATACAATGAAAACTGTAAGACATTATTGAAAGAAATCAATGATGACATAAAGAAATGGGAAGATATTCCATGCACATGGATTGGAAGAATAAACATGGTTAAAATGTCCATACTACCTAAAGCAATCTACAGATTTAGTGCAATCCCAATCAGAATCCCAATGACATTCTTATGGAAGTAGAACAAAGAGTCCTAAAATTCATATGGGGCAAAAGAAGACCCTGAATAGCTAAAGCAATCCTGAGAAAAAAGAACAAAGCTGGAGGCATCACAATCCCTGACTTCAAAATATGCTACAAAGTATAGTAATCAAAACAGCATGGTACAGGGGCTGGCCCTGTGGCCGAGTGGTTAAGTTGCAGGTGGCCCAGTGTTTCGTTGGTTCGAATCCTGGTCGCGGACATGGCACTGCTCATCAAACCACGCTGAGGCAGTGTCCCACATGCCACAACTAGAAGGATCCACAACGAAGAATATACAACTATGTACCGGAGGTCTTTGGGGAGAAAAAGGGAAAAAATAGAATCTTAAAGAAAAACAAAAAACAAAAAAACCCAGCATGGTACAAAACCAGACGCACAGAACAATGGAACAGAATTGAAAGCCAAGAAATAAAACCACACATCTGTGGACAGCTAATCTTCAGCAAAGGAGCTAAGAACATACAATGGAGAAAGGAAATTCTCTTGAATAAATGGTGTTGTGAAGACTGGACAGCCACATGCAAAAGAGTGAAAGTAGACAAAAAAATTATCTTTTGCCATACACAAACATTAACTCAAAATGGATCAAACACTTGAAGGTAAGACCTGAAGCCATAAATCTAGAAGAAAATATAGGCAATACACTCTTTTTAGAATGATCTTTTCAAATACCGTGTCTGCTGAGACAAGGGAAACAAAAGAAAAAATAAACAAGTAGGACTTCATCAGACTAAAGCACTTCTGCAAGGCAAATGAAACCAGGAACAAAATGAAAAGACAACCCACCAACTGGGAGAAAATATTTGCAAATCATATATCTGACAAGGGGCTAATCTCCAAAATATATAAAGAACCCACACAACTCAACAACAAAACAAACAACCCAATCAAAAAATGGGCAGAGGAAGTGAACAGACGTTTTTCCAAAGAAGATATACAGATGGCCAGGCACATGCAATGATGTTCAATATCACTAATCATCAGGGAAATGCAAATCAAAACTATGCTAAGATATCACCTTATACCCACTGAATGATTGTAATCACCAAGACAAAAAATAACAAATGTTGGAGAGGATGTGGAGAAAAGGGAGCCCTCATACACTGCTGGGGAGAATGCAAACTGGTGCAACCACTATGGAAAACAATATGGAGATTTCTAAAAAAAAATACTGTCTGACACAGCTATCCCACTATGAGTATTTATCCAGAGAACTTGACATCAACAATTCAAAGAGACTTATGCACCCCTATGTTCACTGCAGCATTATTCACTATAGCCAAGAAGTGGAAGCAACCCAAGTGCCCATCAACTGATGAGTGGGTAAAGAAAATGTGGTGTGTGTGTGTGTGTGTGTGTGTGTGTGTGTGTATATATATATATATATATATATATATATATATACACACAATGGAATACTCTTCAGCCATAGAAAAGACAAAATCATCCCATTTGCAACAACATGGATGGACCTTGAGGGTATGATGTTAAGTGAAATAAGCCAGACAGAGAAAGACAAACACCGTATGATTTCACTCATGTGGAAGATAAACTCACACACGGACAAAGAGAACAGTTTAGTGGTTACCAGAGGGGAAGGGGGTTTGAGGGTGGGCACAAGGGGTGAAGGGGCATGTTTATATAGTGACTGACAAATAATAGTGTACAACTGAAATTTCACAATGTTAGAAACTATTATAACCTCAATTTTAAAAAAAGTAAAAAAAATAAAGCCTATTTAATTTCCAACTAGAATCTTTATCTTGATCAGGAATGACAGGTATATGGCATGCGTACCTCTATTTGTCCATAACTGGCATCTCTAATCCCAGCACTGTTCAATATTGTTCTTGAATTCAGATTTATAGTCATTACAGTTTACCAGAGTTGGTGCAAAATGCAAAATTTGCCATTTTTGATCTCGATGTCCTCATTCAAGCTGTGGTTTGCTAACCATTAGTGGGTTGTGAAATCAATTTAGTGGTTCTGACTTGCTTAAAAAAATACAGTAGAAAATACCAAACTGCACTGAACATAGTGAAGTTAAATTGTTTCACAATTCATACAAATTTAAGAATTGTTTGCAAAACTTATATATGCTTTTACATACACATATATATGTGAGTGTTGTGTTGACTTGGTCACAATCAAAATATTTCTCTTACTATTGGACTTAGGAAAGCTTGAAAGCCATTGTTATAATAAATCTCAGCATATTTTGCTGCTTACGCAAACTATTTCTGTTTGTTCCTTGGAATTTTCTAATAATTTTTTGATCACATTCCCACCCAAATCTAGGTTGGGAGTTCAGTGTTCTTGTAGGACTCTGTGTATGTTTCTAAGAGCTTTTAAATGCTATTTTATAATGTTGGGTCTGTTTCTGCAGTGTTCATGACTAGACTGGGTTAGCTGTTCCTTAGGAAGGATAGCACAGTGGTTAAGCACCTGAAGGCTTTGAAATCAGACCTAGATTTGAGTTGCAGCCCGTTAACTTACTGTGATCTTGGCAAGTTAGAATCCAAGTAAGCTTCAGGTTCTTGTCTATGAAGTGGGGGAAATTATGGTAGATACCCTCATAGGGTTATTGTGAAGATTAGACAAAACAATATATAAGCAACGTAACATATTTCCTGATACATAGTAAGTGCTCAATAAATAGTTATTGTAATTTAGGAAGAAGATCAGTGCTACATATGTTCATTGTCTAAAAGTAGCGGTAAGATGGTTTCAGGAAGGAAGGAGAGAAATAACATTTATTACGTCTTCAATGTGCCAGCTCTAGACTGAGTGCTTAACAACTATCATCTATTCTTGAAAAGTAGGATATTATTATACCCTCTTCAGAGATAAAATTACAAGCCTAGAATTCAAATATAGTTCCTACTGGTTCTCAGCCTTTGTGTTTTCCACTCATCTAAGCTATCTCACAGTGAGGGGTAAGTGAGTAAATGACAACTGAAAGGCTGGTCGTTTGCCCGTTCTTCACTCCAGCAGTTAAGCTGCATGTTTGGGTTAGATTATTAATGTCATGCTTTCGGTCTTTGGAATTAGTTTGCTAAAAGATAAAAGTAAAAATCTAAATATTATAGTAGTCTCTTGGCCTTTACCAATAATCTAAGAATTCTAACATTCTTCTAAAATGTCATTTACTTGAGAAAAACCAAAGTTCTCAGTTCTGCTTTCCAGAAAGAAAGAAAGACTCCTCCTTTCTTCACCCCCAAAGATTCTGATTTCATTGGTTTGAAGTGGGGCCTGGGTATCGTATTTTTTAGAATTTCCCCAGATGATTCTTATATGTAGCCAAGGTTGAGAACCACTAATAATCAATATAATATCCCATAAGAGGAGTGTCAAGGCAGATTTATCAGTCGGAGCAGGTGGTCCTTTAGTCCTTACACCCCTTAGCCTTCAGTTATACAAGCTCAAAGGATAGCGCCGCTTGCGGCTACCAGAGCAAAGAACTCAGGTTAATGTGTGGTTTGGTAGCCTACATGTTTCTCTTGGTTTCTTGCCAAGAAACCTATTTATTCTCCTGGACAGACCATCACTCTCCATCTTGTAAATAAGCTGGTTACAAAAGACACACAGACACACACGCTCTTCTTTCTGGGAATAACAGCCAGGCAACATTATGTTACCAGTAATGAGGAAATTGTAGCCTCTACTCCACTGAGGCACCCAGAACCACTTAAGGATTCTAACTGAAGAATCTTTTAATTGTAACATGTTTTAATTGAGTGAGCTACACATGGTCCTTTTACTGCTGTCCTCTTGACCTTGTCCACTCTCATGGATTCTGCTCATCACTATTAGTTGAAGACTGAGCCCATGTAGTTTGCTGATCCACTGTCCAAAACATGTCTCAGGTTCTCTAGGTGGTTATGGGAGGAAACAAGGAACTTTGTTTTCTGATTTATGTACTGAATACAATTCTTTTGGTAAAATAACTAAAAGAATTTATAACTAAGTTATAAAAGAATTTATAAGTTGTAAAAGGATTTATAACTAAAGCAGGAAGGATCTCTTAGGAGCCATTTAATTAGGTTCATCCCTTTATAGTTGAACGAGTCAACTACAGCTAGGGTCCAGAGCACAAGAGTATGATCTTTGTCTCTCTAGAGTAAGATTATGTTTAAGAGCATTTAATACCATGCACAGACACACTGTTATTAACCTTGGTCTGGGAAAAGTCTAAAACATTCCCAATTTGTCACTAAATCTCTTGACCAGTTCTTCGGAAATACCGGGGAGAGATCCTCTGTCTGTCCAAAAAGCCAGCTCTAGTTGTTAGGGGCTGCCTCTCATTCTGCAGGTTCCCAGTGTACCTTCATGAGGTGCTATGGCTGAGTCAACAAAAATGTCAAAGCCAGCAGTGGATTACTAGTTATCACTTCAGCTAAAACTCTGTACTAAAAATTACATACATTTAAACATTTTTTTGTTTGGGATTATTTGTGCCATGTTTGCCTGTATCAGTGCTGCTAAAGATGAGATGTTTGCTTTGTCATAGCAAAAATTTTATTGTAAACATTTTAATTTTCACAGGTATGGCTTAGAATGTCTGTTCAGGTTTTATAGTTATGGACTGGAAAAAAAATTCAGACAAGAAATTTTTAAGGATTTCCAAGAAGAAACCAAAAAAGACTACGAATCTGGTAAAAAAGCAAAACAATAACCTTATTCCATTTGGAAATTGTAAACCTGAGTCTGTCAGTAAATAAGGAGGGAGTTCATAACTTTTTTCCTTCAGGGCAGACAATTTAAGACCTTCAGGCCGCTATTATGGTTCTTGATGAAGAGTGGTGCACCAGCACTGTATAGTAAGAAGGCCTTTCCTGTGAGGTGTTGGAAACACCCACTCCCAAGTGTTTCCTTGTTGGAGTTGTGTTTTGTCATCATTCCCTTGACAAACATGACTACTCACTGATTTTCCATTACATGAAAATTCTATGCAACATCAGCGGGTATGCTTGGAAAGGCAGAATAGCACCTGGGTAACAGCGCAGGCTCTAGGCTAGATCCCTAAATCTGAATTCCATTTCTTCTACTTAGTAACTATGTGACCTTGAGTAAGTTACTTAACTTTGTTAACCTCAGTTTACTCATCAGTAATATATACAAGAGCACCTGTATACAGGGTTATATATGGTTCAAATTAGTTTAATATATAATAAGAAACTTAACGCCTGTTACATAGCAAATGCTCAATAAATGTTAGCTATCATTATTCATTACGTTGTCTTATTCTCAAGATCTAGATAAAGTGTATATTGGGAGATAAATGGTTTATTGCTGGAAGGATTGTGTTCAATATGAATCATTTAAAAATTCTATATAATTTATCATGTATATTCTTCTTTGTTATTAGGTCAGCTGTATGGATTAGAAAAGTTTTGGGCTTATCTAAAATATTCTCAATCTAAGACACAGTCTGTTGACCCAAAACTTCAGGAATATCTCTGTAGCTTTAAGAGGTTGGAAGACTTCCGTATTGATGTAAGTTTTAAGTCCTTTCCTCTGTATTCTTTTTATTACCCTTTGTTTTTGAGCTATCAGTGACTTTCTTAACTTTGATTTTACAATTTTTACTTTTTAACTTTTTATTTTGAAAATTTAACTTACCAATTTTGAAATCAAACTTTAAAACAGGTGCAAAAATAGTACAGAGAATTCCCATACACTCTGTTTACCAGATTTCCAAAATGTTAGCATCTTACATAACCACAGTACAATTGTCAGGTAACTTTAATTTTGATATGCTCCTAAACATTTTATAGATTTGGTAACTTTTGTGTTGATATGTATTAATTTCTCACTAGCAGTTTGAAAATTTTTCACTTTTTATGTACTTTTATCCTATAATTTTCATAACGTGCTGATGTAACATGGATTTAGGTTTTCCCACATAATAAAATTAGGGCAAGAATGTTATGTGCATACGTAGGGACAGAAGAGTAGGCTTTAAAATTTTATTTCCAGAGGAAAAGGAAAGCACTAAAAAAAAGAATGAGAGGAACATAAGAAGATAAGGGAAAAGGAGGAAGAAGAGAAAAGAGAAATAAGGAAAAAAGAACAGGAAAGAGAGAGGTGAAAGGAAGGCGAGGTCCATCTCTGCCTAGTACAGTATTTTGTTTGCCATGTAGTATTGTGTGGATGGGTCTGAGGGCCTGGGGCTGGAGGTAAGAGAAGTGCCTGTGTCTCTGCGTTAAGAGCTGTGTTTCTAGAGTGGCCTAGCCAGTTCTGTCACAGAGACGTCCCTGCTCTCTAACAGGGACTTTTGCCCTACCCAAACAGAAGCTAAGAATTCAGGCCTCCGCTTTTAAATACAATGGAAGATGATAGAAGGAGGTTACGGTCTTGTCTCTAAATAAAAATATTAGTCTGGTGGTGTATAATTCTGGGCTCCCAAATCTCTGTGACCTTTTTTTTTTAATGCAGAATACCTTTTCACTGCCTGCCCCCTCCTTACTTGCAGCCTGAGGGGATTTGCAGGCTTTATGGATAGTTATGTTCGAAAATGCTTAAATTTAGTACCATCAATAATGCTCTCCAGTCTCCTTATCCTGGAAATCCTAGATAAACCTTCAAACACGCTGAAGGTTATTTGACTCGGTATCTCTTTTTCCCCCTGCTGTTTTCCTTTATCTTTTAAACATTACCGTTCAAGCAAGCCTAGAATAGGAGTTTAGGGCTGAGGAGGAGACTCGAGTTATAAATGCTTTGCAGTTGACAGAAGTCGAATAAAGGAGAAAAATACCGTCTCGGAAACATTTTCTTGGAGGCAAGGAAGCCAGCCTTGAGCTTATGCCCTACTATGTAGTTCAAGCCCTGAAACGCAAGAGAAACTTAATAAACATGTGTTGAGTGAAAGAATGGACCAGTGCTATAGGCTGATTTAGTTGGGGAGAAAATTTAAACTTAATACCTTAAATTGCTGTGAAGTTTTCGTTATACTAATAAAATCTACTGAGCACCAACATAGTTTCCTTCTTTGTTGGAAAAGTCTGTCCTTAGATTTTAAAGGGAAGAAAAATAATAAAATCATCGCTGTGTTGTCTTTCATAATTTGCAGCCTCCTATTAGTGAGGAATTTGGAAGAAAAACACATTCATCTACTTCTGGTGAGGAGAGTAACCGTCATAGACTTCCGTCTAATTCCTCTACAAAGCCACTGAACGCTGCTAATCAGCTTGAGGTCCCAGTACTCTCTCCCCGAACGGGTACTTCCCAGGAGTCCAGTGACGACTCGCACCAGCACAGTGCTGCCGCAACAGATGGTGAAAGGCCTGAGAAATAGACTCTCATGAAAGCGGTTTGCCCTTGAAATCTACGTTTACGCCAGTCTTTGTTTGGGAAGAATCTTCTGATGTTTAATTGTGATAATCAGAGAAAAGAAAAAGAAAGAAAATGGTAGCGTTTTTTTTCTAGCAAGATAAATTCTAAAAACATTTTCCCTGATTTCATGATCAAGGGTGGTTTTGGTGACCTTTCATAGAGATCCTCTAGTAACGTATTTTGGTCTCAGTATTTTTCAAAGCCATTGGTTACAAGAACAGCATTCCTTAAATATATACAGAACCACACAAGGAATGCCTAACATTTCAGCTCATACTTCTTAAAGAAGATATAGTAGGTTGTATTCATCCTTCTATAGAGCTTTCTTAAAGAATCCAATTCCCCACTCTCAATTCATATTTGAACTTATCAAAAACAAAGGAAGATTATGTATATATTTTTTTAATTTTGAAAAAGAATATGAAATGATACATTTTCTTTTCTTTTAGATGTTTAGTTTAAAGGAAACTTTTTTTTACACAAAAGTAGAAATATATTGAAGTTATATTGAAGTATATGCCCTTTGGAAGCTGAGTTTTGCTTTTTCCCCCAGTCATACCTCATGATTTCCATGGTTACTGTGTTGGTGTGGAGTCTTCTGAATTGGCATCAGCTGGTTACGTATTAGGAGAGATTTACTTTTTGTGACTCTATATAAACCTGCACAAGTAATTGAAAACTGGGTTGGGATTGGTTGCAATATTGTCCCAAATTCATTAAATCTTGCACCGTTTTGATTGCATCTGCTGTTTGTACATCTGCAGGTGGGTATGTCAGTCAGTCAGGTTATCTTCAATTTACAAGGGGTACTTAGTTTTTTCTTTTTGTTTCTTTTAGTTTTGTTTTATGCTCATAAGTGTTTTTGAGAGTTATAGCAGATTGATTTCTAATTTTTATTGCTATTGTGACTGGTGTAAATGATAGTTTCAGTTTTTGTGGGAATTTAAAAAAATAAAGCATTTATTTTAAATTATTTGAATTGATTTTTAATTATTTTTGTTTAGAATATAGTTGAAAAGCTATAATATTCAAATTCTGCTAGTAGGGGACCATTATATTTTGTGAATGAAGTTTCGGTTATAAACTTATAACCATTTTTATTTAGCACATATATTTTCTTGTATTGGCAGAAGCAGGTAGTTTAATACACTAAATTTATTATTTTCTTTTTAATGTCTTGTTCTTTTAGAATGACAACATTGAAATATATATAATTTTCTTTGAATAAATGGGCTATTCATCAGTAAAGAGATTTTCAATAGGGTATTTCCTATGCATAAATGATAATCTGCAGCTTTATAATATTTAATATTTTGGGGTCATTTTGAGGTTTTAATTTTCAGAAATAGTCACCTTTGAATATTCAGGAAATAAATTTTACTTAAAGATCTTGGAAAGATAATGCAAAACAACTAATGGATTAGAATAATAAACTTTAAATGTTGTCTTAATTGGATGTGTAGTTCTGGCCTTTCAGTGAGAAATTTCCAAACTATGCTTATTAGCTTTAAGTGGGCTTTTGAAATGATCTAAAAATTTTTCTCAATATCCTTTTTGTGTTGTGAAGACATACATCTGAAACTTGGATTTAACCTAAGATTATTTCTACTTACCTAAATATGGAAGTGTAAATTTGACTGGAAAATCATCCATTTTATATGAAAATACAGTAATCAAGAGTTTTGTGATGTGTAATAAATTAGTAATTTTATCATCTTATTTTGATTATAAAAGTAATACATGTGCACTGGGAAATTTAGAAAAGGACAATGAAGAAAATAAAGTACCTTTTAAAAAACAAAAAAACAAAATTGGTATCATGCTGTACATTCAGTGTTATAATCTGCTTTTTCACGTAGTAGAGGTAAGCATTTTCTGATGTCCTTAATATCTCTGCACCATGACTTTTACAAGTTATGTAGTATTCCAGCGTATGGATGAGCCGTGGTGTATTTAGCTGATCGCTTATTGTTGAACTTTAGCATGTGGCCAGGTTTGAGCTGTTATAAACAACAATTTAATTAATAATATTACTATGGATAAGTCTTTGTGTATAAATTTGTGTATTTGTTGCCTAGCATAAACTCCTAGAAATTGAAATTCTAAGTAAAAACGTATTCCCATTTAACAAACTCTAGAATGGTCACACAATTTATACTTTCACCAACAGCATCTGCTTTTCTACGTCCTCACCAACACTGATTATAATAAATCTTTCTCTTTGATAGATTGAAAAGCAAAAAATATTATTTTAAGATCATTATTAACATCATCATTTAAACCAGGTTACTAATGAGTGATAATTTTTATTGTTTATTAACTATATTATTTGTGGATGGCTTGATCATATCCTTTATGTTTTCTTTTTGGAGTGATTATCTTTTTCTGATTGATTTGTAGAGCTTTTTTACTTACCAAGAATATTAACCCTTTACTTTCTAATTTTGTGTATGTATGTTTGACATGGTATGTACATGTTTTGGGTAAAATTTAAAACAATTATGCCACTATAAGGAAATTTCAAATGTAAAACTCAAGCAAATAAAAGCATTGTTCAATGAAAATAACATTAACTATAAATCTAAATAGGCCTACCCAAAATTTATGTAAGTCCTTAGAGACCTTAGATAATTCCTTCTTTACGGTTTTGCACAGTATTTTTTTTTTTAAATAAAAAAGGCAATGTTAAAAATGTTTAAATCCAAACTACTTGTCTTTTAAAGGAATAGTTGAAGTCATCTTTGGAATTCTTTATACTAAAAGGAATCAAGGAAGAAGGTTATGTTTTAAAATAGATATTTTAGTTTTAAAATAGATTTTATTTTTTAAACTTGTTTTGTCAGTTTGGGACTCTGCTCTGATATTCTCTCATGCTTTTCCTTGCCATTATATTAATGATATTACCACTTTCCTTTCTGTGCTTAATCTTGTCTTTCAACTAATTTCTTAGCTCTCATGAAACTGCTTATTTTTATTTTATTCTTGCATGGGAGACTGATCCAATAGAGTAATACCTAATTATATCACCACTAGATGGCAGAATGGAATAAGTCGGATCTGTAGTCTTTTGACAGCAGATGTGTGTGTGTGTGTGTGTGTGTGTGTGTGTGTGTGTGCGTGTGCATTTTGGAGAACTCTCACTCCATCTTGTGGTGATATATAATTATGTCAATTAGTCTTGCATTCCTAATAGTCATAAGTGTCTCAACAACTCATGATTACCTTGTTAGGGCAATGCCAAACTGTGCTTAGTTATTAGTAAATAAATACAGTAACAGCATTAAGATTTGTTTATGGTTAAAGAGGAAAATACTATTGCTTTCTTTTTTTTTGTCCTTTCATTTAAAACTTTGAAGTACTTTATTAGCATTATTTGTGATTAACCCTCGAGATGCAAACAAGGCAAGAAAATTGTAAGATACACCTGTTTACATGTCTGGCTAACCTAAGCTGTATAGTTAAATCACACAGCAAGTTAGTGAATGGATCCTGCCCGAAACATGAGAAACTTAAAACTAGATGTTACTCTTATAACTAGAACAAATTTGTTATCACACAGCTAGTTGAATGGCTGACCAGGGATTGGAACTCCAATGTTCTGGCTCCAGACCCAAAGCTCTTCATCTTAGCCAGACTGTTCTTTAACAGCTTGAAATAGTGAAACACACGAACACTGACTCTAAAACTCGACTACAGTGATTGTTAACTATTATAAAATCAAGTTTAGATTCTTGTAGTTAAGGCTGTAAAGTTTCTGTATCATGAACATCCTCTGCAGTAATGAATGGTCTAGTGGAATATTTAAATATATACCTTAAGTGCTATATGGCAAATCCTTTTTGGGGGTAAATTGATCAGGGAACAAAATTATTCATCTGTTTAAATGTTTTCCCAGAATTAGATAAGGTAAAATAGAAAATAAACTGAACATTTTATTCAGAATACACTTAGAAATTTTCTGCTACTTAGGGTTATTGTCAACTGAAGATACTATACTATTCAGAAATAATGATATGCTAGTCTTTAAAAAGCTTGAAGGAAGTATGCCACGTGGTTAATTAACAGGAAGCACCTCTGGGTTTATACTCTTTCACCAGTTTTCTGAATTCTTTACAATGAGCCTGTTTTTAGCTTGGTCAATTAAAACATGATTTGGTTAATAGAATGGTTTTTACTAATTTACATATTTACTTCAATAAAAAATGCAAAATGTACTATTTATTATTTTGCTTTTGTTTTTTCCAGGTAGTATTTCAAGTCTACAAAGTTGCATACCTTTCTCAGGGTGTTTTAAGATACTTTTGACCTTCATTACAACATAACCATAATCATAGTATGGTGATGTTTAATGTTAAAATTTTTAGATTTCTGGTTGAATGCCCTTGAGTATAATCTAAGATGACAGTGACTTTTGATGAGTCACTAGAAGGGCTTTGAGAGGGAGGGTCCATAAGATCCCCAAATTTAGTATGTAGAATTTTATATACTACATTCTTTTGGGGAGATAGTCCATAGCTTTTATCAGATTCCTACCAGGATTTATGATCCCAATAAATTTAGTAATCACTGCTCTGGAGAAAATTCAGCTTATTTGTTAAAAACATGATTTGAATCCTGGCTCCCCTCTCTAAGTTACAGTCCTTCATCTATACAGTTGCACTTTCCTCATAGTGTTATAGAGATTAAATGTAAAACATTTAACACGGTTTCTGGTATGCGGTAAGCACTCAGTGCACACTAGCTGTTATTAGAACCAAGTACTGGACAAGTTATATTCAGATATGTAAAGGTATTTTCTCCAATAGGCTATGAATATCATTTTAAACCTTCATGTGAAATTAATCTATTTAAAACATTTTAATTAGTAAAGTCAAATGCCTTGTAATTGTTTTGTTGTCCTAAGATAATAAAGTTATAAACACTTTTCTGCCCTTGTGGTGGCTCACTTACCTCCATGATCCTACTTCTGCTGACTCTGAATGACAAGGGCATGGATTCCATGAAGCGGTCACCAGGTCATGAATCTGAACTATCGTAATAGCTCACTTTTAGTTCTTTCCACTTGTTATTCAGTTAACAGTTTTGCTCATGTTTTCACAGCATCACTGCAATCTATTACTTTTGCCTCCTCGTAAATATCCAGTCCCTGAGCAGGATGTGAGAATCTGCCTTTCCGTGACCCACAGCCTCTCCCAGACTCAATGACACTCCAGTGACCTCCCCACTGCCACTCACTTTCTTTTGCATGAACCAGAGTATATAGCCTAAGGACCAAGGGAAGCATCAAAATATCTCAAGAGTTTATAAAAAACACGCTTTTAGAAACTCCTTTGGGTTGTCAAGGTAGTATGGTCTAATGCAGTGGTTCTCAAATTGGGGCTATGCCCAGGAGTACTTAAATACCTTCAGATGAATTTGCATAGGCATAGATCATTTTAAAGGAACCACTTTCCAGATTCTCAACTTCCATAAATACTCTTTCCTAAAATTGATTTATCTGATAAGCTGCTCGAGTTCCTAATAGTCTTTTTCCCACTTTATTAAAGAAAGGCATTGCTCTTACCCATCCCAAATATTACACTAGATGTGAAAGTCATTATAGGCCACACAAAAGTGAAACCTTTAACGATTCGTTGAGCCCTCATAAACTCTTAAGACTTGCTGAATTTCTCTTCTTTATAAATATTTCTGTTAAGGGTAAGGCTTTGTGTATTTTTGGTTGGCATTTATTGCATTATTCACTGAGAGTTTGTGTTTTCATCAAATCATACCAAATGTATGTTACAGTTACTGTCAGTCCTCATCTTATTTCATCTGATAAAATGTTTTAAAATTTTTCTACTTCCTATTTACAACATGTATTTTAAAAGTAGGTGTCAGATTTGTTTTTAGCAGACTAAAACGTTCTCTTTCATTAGATTTCTTTAAAAAGTTGCATCATGATTCTTCTCCAGACATGCATTTCCAATAAAACTTGTGAGGGGGCTTGTTGAGCTGTTTGTCCAGTCCATTTCTCCTTCTTGGCGCGCACTGCTAGACTGCGTGCCCAGCCTCCTGCTGTTTCAGCTTTGCCAATATCACTGATTCTGGGCATTGAAAGGCGGAGGAGGTCAGGGCACAGCTTCCAGACCTGCCCGTATACCATCTCCATTCTCACTCTTTCCTTCTTTGGCTATGTGGAAGCCACGTGTGGAAGACAGCAGAACCCCACGATGGGAGGAACCTGTCCCTGAATCATCACCTACTTCCTTTTGGGACTCTAAATGATCAAGAAATAGTCCTTTATTTTTTTAAGCCATCAAGAATTTGGAGTTCATCGGTTACGGTAGCTAGTATTACCTTAACTAATAATAAAAAAATTACTACCTATGTTTAATAACTACCAAAACATGTACATATGTTGTCTTGCTCAATTATGTATTAATATTTATAATAACTCAATCCAGAAGAAAAAAATTTTACTAGAACCACTTATGGTTAGAGGAAAATAAAATCTTTAATTATAAACAATTTTTGTTGTAGATATGTATGTGATGATCAGTAAGACTTTCAAACTTTAAAATATATTAGGATAAAAATCTGGAGAAAATGGAATGGAAATACAGGTTCAAGGGGAAAAAGGAAAGGTGTATGTTTTCTAAATGTTAAAGAAGAGCTTGCTCATACATTTTAAAAAATGGATTTAACTGTTACATTTGGGTTTCATTGGATTCACTTAAAAAGTGAGTAATTTTATGTGTCAGTATTTATAATATGCTGGAAATTATGACTTTTGGAACTATTAAAATGAAAAATTTTAGAAGACCCTAAACAACTTAAAACTTTGTGAGGGATACATGAGTTTATGGAAGTTATTTTAGGGGATTTTCAAGCAAAACTCTTTGAAGACTGATGGGAGTGGGAAAAGTGCAGACTTTTGAGTTAAGTGGCTCTACATCCAAATTCTGGTTCTGCTGTGTCGCTGGGCGTGTTAGGTTAACCCATTGGCCCTTACTCTATTCCAATGTTGTAATGAAAATACATGTAAATTACTTACTCTCTGCACTAACCTGCTCTTGCTATTAAAAATCTGAAGTACTTCTAGGAGGGAAAAAAATTCGCCACTCAGATGAAAATTAATTCATCAAATCCCTTATTTCTCAGAGTGAATGGAAAATTAGGTACAGAGGGGAAAGAACTTGATTCGGGAGAGAAGGGATAATTTTAGATCATGAACCAAAGGAGGAAGCTCTGTTACACGGCAAAATGGTACTGAAGGGGACTTATTTGGGAGGATACCAGGAAGGATGGTAAGGCTGTATGTGAAGGAAAGATGAGAAGGAAGCATAAGTTTGCTTTAGCTTACATTGGTTCTAGTCTACCATGCAATTAAAATAGCTCTTAAATTATAAAGTTACTCGAAAGATTGCTTTTAAGTTGGTGTAATTATTTTATATGTACTGTAAATAGCATGTACTTTGTGAATCTCCGCCCTTGTGTTCCACGTGACTTCTATTTTAAGTAGCTCCAAAGGGATACCAGAGAATTAAGTAGGTCAACTGCCACCTGTGTTTGTTGCCTTTATAATTCTTTGAAATCTCTGAGAGAATTCAAGACATTAAGTTTGGCAATCTCTTTACCTAATACCTCTGATTACAGTGTGTACCTATTGGGACAGCAGAAGAATGCTAGTGGCCATGGCTGGAACAGAAGCTGAGGAGGGCTGTGGAACTGCAAAATTCGTGCCTGGTACACAGGGCAAATTTAAATAAAACAGTACATGATGTCACCTGACTTTTCTATTACTTCATTAGCTACCTTAAAATTCAGATTTACCACTTGAGTTCTTGCATTTAGGAAGAGATCAGAGAAAGTCACAAGAGAAGCATATTTTGAAAAACGTTAGCCAATGTTCTTGGGGATATAAATTGACACAAAAGCTCTATTATTGAAAATTTAGTAATACCTTCCAAAATTTTAAGTTTGTTTACCATTTGACCTAGCAATTCCACTTCCAGGAATTTACCTACAAATATAATCTTTGCACACATGTGCAAAGATGTACATAGTATTAGAGTCATGAAAACATTACTTTTAATAGCCTAAGATTACAGACAACTTGAATATCCATCAATAAGAGACTGAGTAATAGTTATAGTATGGCCATATAGTGGATTTCATGAAGGACTGACAACTTGAGAGTTGATAGGAATATTGGGATATTCCTTAAGGAATAGTCTCCAAGATATGGTAAATGAAAAAAGCAAGGCACGTAGCACTGTGTCTGGAATTCCACCTTTTGGTTAAAAAAATACACGTATCTGCTTGTATACGAATAGAATAGCCCTAGAAAGATGGATAAGAAAGTAATAGCAGCGGTTGCCTGTGGGGAGGAGAACTGGGTAAGGGGGGTTTGGTTAGGAGGAAGACTTTTTACCCTATTCCTTTTGAATTTTGTGCTATATGTATATTTTTTAAAATATTTTTTTAAATTTTCCTAAGCTTTACAAGCCTGAGAAATTAAGATTTATTACTGTTGATTCATCTTAACAACCCCTTTTGGTTTTGCTGTGAAGACAGAGTACGGCAGCTCCATGTTTATCTTTTCCAGACTTTTGAATGTCGAAATTTTAAGCAGGAAATAATAAATTATCCTCCTTTTCTTCCCCTTCAGTGCTCCAAACCAATTCACATATACCCAGGAACTAGACAGAAGGGGAGCAAAATATCTACTACCACTAATGCTGGATTTGACAACTGGGTTTAATACTCACCCCTTTGCTCAGAAAATTAAACTTGCTCATCCAGAGACCACTGGACAAGTGCAGGCCTCTCCTCAGAAGCAAGGGCTCACCATTTAGGAGATGAAGAGGGCAAACTGGTCGGGAAGTGCCGCCTGCTAAGAGGAAGGAGACACACGGCAGCTAAGTTCCCTCCCAGTCTCACAGTCACTCACACGTGGAGGAGTGGAGATTACCATCCCTTGCGTGCCTTGCATAGCTTCTGCCTTTTGCACACAATTTTTGTGGTCCTTTTTTCCTCCAATTGGTGTCCATTTGCCTTTTCAGGTCCAGATCAAGCTCTGCCCCTGCTCCGACACACTCCTGCTCCTCTGAGCCTTTTCAGAACTTGTTCTCCGACCCCTCCTTTGGCCCCCAGCTTGTGTTGCCTGTCTTGTGACATTTTTCCTTATGGCTCTAGGCTCTACTACCTTTGCTTTTCAGTCCTAAAGTGATTAATTACAGAAAGCTTAACTTCAAAAAAAAGGACTCTATGAGCAGTAGTTATGCAATTTATATGTGGGAAACTAAGATTTATATCTTTTGATGCATTTCAACAACCCAAATACAATATAGAAGACAATGTGTGGTAGAGGGCCTGTGATGTCCCTTCCCAGGCTGGAGAACTTAGTGCACAAAGAGGGAAATTTAATCTCTCTCCCTGCTCCCGTCTTCTGTTTCCCAGGATACTATGGCAATTGTTTGTTCGTAGATGCCCCATAAGCTCTTGGAGGCGGCTGAGAATTAAGTTGCTTATTAATTCATTTAGTCTTGACCTACATATGGTTGAATAATCACAGGGCCATCTGTCCTCCTTAATTAACATGCAGAGATGAGGAGATTTCTCTCTACCTTCTGTGGATTGTGTGTGAATCTTGTCAAGAGGGCCCCAAAACGACTTGCTGCCAGAGTCTTGGCAATTGCTTATAAGTGAAACCAACAGCTAATAGGGAGGGCTTTTGTTGTTTTCGCTTGTTTTGTCTTTTTAAAAAGGCCCCCTGTTGTGACTAGTCATTGCTATTTAACCAGCCAAAGGCAATCTCATAAATGAATAAGCAATAGTATATTTCCTTTCAGGTTCAGGAGACAGAATGAGAAATTTTCCCAGATGCCTGTGAGTTTCCTCTCCCACAGGCTTCCACATTTCTCATGGCATCCTCACACTTGCCTGTATGAAATAGAAGGACTAAAGCAGTCAATTACAGAGCACTAATTCCTCTTGGTTGTTGACATGAAATGTGATGGTTAAAAAAGCTGTTGACTAAAACTGGACAAACTTTATTGAGGAACATTGGAGGATCTGTGAACTTTTAGGACCAGAATCCTACTTAACAGTTATCAAGGATCTGACCAAATAATGAGCTTCATATCTCTGGCAAGGTGGATGACCAGTAGTCATGCGAATGATAATAGTGTCCATGTTAGAGTGCTTCACTGTATACCAAGCACTACCATACCCTTTATGCCACTTGAGCCTTAGTATATCCCTGTGAGGTATGCAGGGCAGGTGTATAATCTCATTTTATAGATTGATGAAAATTATTAAGTAAACTGAGTCCTAGAGTGGTAAGATACTTCTTAAGGATCACTGCTTTTAAGTGCAGAGTTTGAACTAGAACCCTGATTCTTGTCTCCTTAAGAAGTAGTCTGTCCAATATAGTACCCTGATGGGGTTTCCATGCATCCCTTAATTACAGTACCATACACCGTGACCATTTGTCCATAATGTGACCACAGGGTGCATTATACCTCTAGGAGTGCAGAGTGGCCAGCCTGACTAAAAAGACATTGATTGGGACCTTGCCAGAGGTGAAGAACTATAAGCTAGTATGCATTTTGAGTCTTCCCCTTTTTCTATTGAATGCATCCACCACATATTCAAATACACTTGTATAAAAATGATGGACTACATAAACAATCTTGAAAAAGAAGAACAAAGTTGGAAGACACACCAATTTCAGAACGTACCACAAAGCTACAATAATCAAAACAGTGTGATACTGGCACACAAATAGTCATATTGACCAATGGAATAGGATAGAGAGCCTAGAAATAAACGCTCACATATAGTCAGTCTTCAACAGGGGTGCCAAGACAATTTAATGGGGAAAGGATCATCTTTCAACAAATGCTGCTGGGAAAACTGGATATCCACATGCAAAAGAATGAATTTGAAATTTATACCATATACAAAAATTAACTTGGAATGGACCAAAGACCTAAATTTAAGAACTAAAACCATGAAACTCTTAGAAGAAAATACAGGGGAAAAATCTTTGTGACCTTGGATTTGACAATGGTTTCTTGAGTATGACACCAAAAGCATAAGCAACAAAAGAAAAAGTAAATAAATTGGACTTCATCAAAATTAAGAACTTCTGTGCATCAAATGACACTGTAAAGAGAATGAAAATATAACTTACAGAATGGGAGAAATTTTTGCAAATCATATATCTGATACAGGATTAATGTCCAGAATATATAAAAAGTTACAACTCAACAAAAACCCCAATTCAAAAATGGATGAAATAATTGAATAGATATTTCACCAAAGCATAGATACGAATGGCCAATAAACACATGAAAAGATGATCAACATCATTAGTCATTATGGAAATGCAAATCAAAACCACAGTGAGACACCATACCCATTAGGATGGCTATTATAAAAATAAAAAATGGGCTGGCCCCGTGGCCGAGTGGTTAAGTTCCGCTCCACTGCAGGCGGCCCAGTGTTTCGTTGGTTCGAATCCTGGGGTGCAGACATGGCACTGCTCATCAAACCACGCTGAGGTGGCATCCCACATGCCACAACTAGAAGGACCCACAATGAAGAATATACAACTATGTACTGGGGGGCTTTGGGGAGATAATGGAAAAAAATAAAATCTTTAAAAAAAAATTAAAAAATAAAAAAATAAACAGAAAATAACAAGTGTTAGGTTGTGGAGAAATTAGAACCCTTGTGCAACCACTGTGGAAAACAGCATGGCAGTTCCTCAAAGTGTTAAACATAGAATTACCATACGACCCAGCTATTCTCCTCCTGGGTATATACCTAAAAGAATTGAAAACAAGGACTCCAACAGATTCTTGTACACCAATGTTCACAGTAACATTATTCATAATAGCTGAAAGGTGGGAACAACTCAAATGTCCATTGATTGATAAATGGATAAAACGTGGTTTATCCATACAGCGGTATATTATTTAGCCAGAAAGAGAAATGGAGATCTGATACATGCTTCCAGCATGGATGAACTTTGAAAACATTATGCTGACTGAAAGAAGCCGGACACGAAACGACAAGTATTGTATGATTCCACCCATATGAGGTACCTACAATAGGCAAATTCATAGAAACAAACTAAAACAGAAGTTACCAGGGGCTGGGAGGAGGGGGAATAGGGAGTTATCGCTTAGTGGGTACAGGGTTTCTGTTTGGGTTGATGAAAAAGTTTTGGAAACAGATAGTTGCACAATATTGTGAATGTACTTAGTGCCATTGAATTGTACATTTAAAAATAGTTAAAATAGTAAATTTTTATGGTGCATGTATTTTACCACTATAAAAAAATTGGAAGGGGCCAGCCTGGTGGCGCAGCAGTTAAGTTCTAATGTTCCACTTTGGCGACCCGGGGTTCACTGGTTCAGATCCCGGGGGCGGACATGGCACCGCTTGTCCAGCCATGCTGTGGCAGGCATCCCACGTATAAAGTAGAAGAAGATGGGCATGGATGTTAGCTCAGGGCCAGTCTTCCTTAGCAAAAAGAGGAGGATTGGCGGCAGATGTTAGCTCAGGGCTGATCTTCCTGGAAAAAAAAAATTGGAACATAAAACAAAACACTATGAACTAGTTGGTTTACAGACAGAGAGAAACAGAAACAATTTCTCAGAAAATTATCAAAAAGCCAGTTGGAAAGAGGGGGACAGGACTTGAGTGGCTCAAACCAAGAGGAGTGAGTTGGAGACAGCTTCACGGAGAGGCTGTGGAATAAGAAGAGAGAAAAGAGCAAAAGAATATTGAGTACTCCTTATTTACCAGACTCCGTGAGAAAGCTTTAATACGCTTTTTTCATTTCATCCCCGTGGCAATCCTGTGTGGTAGGTACTGTTACTAACCTAATGTTTCGTGTAAGGAAACTGAATCTTAGCTTAATAACTCGCTCAAGAACTTACCCAATGAGTAGAAGAGCCAGAATTTAAAACCCAGCCCGTCACCTCCAAAACTCATACTCTTATTTTGTCGATCTCAACTTTTCTGGTTAAGAACTGGAAGAGCATCCCCTCACAGTCTTGTTGTGAGGGTTAAAAAGCATTTTTTGAACTGGAAAATTCTGAATGTACCTAAGGTGTTTGTATTATTCTTTGACTGCTCTGTCCTCTCTGCTCCTACGGGAGGCGGTTTTAAAGCACTCTGGACTATAGTGGGTTGTTCACTAAGGATTGTTCTCATACTCCTCCACCGTTTGTGAGTTTCTCAGTAACAAAGACTCTATTTTATTCATTGTTTTTGGCAGGATTTAAAAAGGTATGTGACACAATGTTTTTTGAGTGAAGGTGCTGCTTGAGCAGAATTTTGAGATGAAAAGCCTGGCAGAAAGGATGGGCAAGGATTCCTGTAATAACCGCATTTAAAGGACAGGCAGCTTCCCCACTGGAGTGGAGGGCCAGGGGCTGTTGTGTTGTATTAAGGGAGAAAAGAGAGTTTAGGGAGGGAAAACAACCAGTGAGAAGTTTTGATTTAAGCAGCCTTTGGGACTCACTGTGGCATTCTGGGAAAGAGATGGATCTTTGGAGGAGATAGGTGACATCACTGTGTAAAGGATCCTATAGACTAGAAAGAAATGAAAATCAGCAGCAAGATAAGCACTCTCACCTTGAGCAATGGTTGTCAGAATGGAAGGCAGGATAAAGAGGAGTAGATAGGATGAATGTCCACTGTCACCTCCGAGTGAATGACTCCGAAAGCTTCCTGCATCCCTACCATACCAAACGGTATCATCGCCCTCACTGCCCTCACCATCGTCAACATTATCATCACCATTAACTACGAGCTCTCAACCATCATCCACATTATCATCACCATTAACCACAAGCCCTTACCATCCTTGACGTTATCATCATTAACCACAGCAATAACAGCCACAACGGATGTCAGAGCCTGTTAGGTGCAAGCCGCTAGCCAGGGCTATAAATAAAAGTTTAGGCCTCTGATTTCAAAGTGTCCAGAGAAGCCTCCAGTCCCTCCTGCCCTTCCCTAGCCTGTCCTCTGATTCCAGACCCTCCTTTCGTAAATACCACTTTAATCATGTGTTCAGTATTGCGAAAAGAAACTCCTTAGCATTTAGGCCTTCCAAATTGGAATCGTAATATATTTAATAAATAATTTTATTTCTTTTTAGAATAGACATTACATTCACATGGCTCAAAATTCACATCTGTATATGGAGAAAAGTCTTCCTCCCTACCTGTCTTTCCAGTTCCCTCATTCATTTCCTGGGTACCCTTCCAGAGGATTTTCCGGAAGCTTTCCAAATGTGCCTTTTTAAAAAGTAAAAAGACATTGTTTTTCTAGAGAAGTTTTAGGTTTACAGTAAAATTGAGAGGAAGGTACGGAGCTTTCCCATATGCCCCCTGCCGGCTCAGAGGCACGGCTTCCCCTATTATCAACATCACTCACCAGAATGGTACATTTTTTACCAAGGATGACCCTACAGTGATACATCATAATCACCCAAAGTCCATAGTTTACATTCGGGTTCACTCTTGGTGTACATTCTATGAGTTGGACAGATGTATGATGACATGTATCCATCATTATAGTATCATATAGAGTATTTTCACTGCCTAAAAATCCTCTGTGCTCCACCTATTCATCCCTCCCCTCAAACCTGGCTGCCACCGATCTTTTTACGGCCTCCGTAGTTCTGCCTGTTCCACGTGTCATATAGTTGGAATCATGCAGTATGCAGCCTTTCAGATTGGCTTCTTTCACTTAGTAATATGCATATGAGGTTCTTCCGTGTCTTTTCATGGCTTGGTAGCTCATTTACTTTTAGTGCTAAATAAATTCCATTGCCTGGATGTACCACAGTTTATTTATCCATTCACCTACCAAAGGACATCTTGGTTGGTTCCAGATTTTGGCAATTATAAATAAAGCTGCTATAAACATCCATCTGCAGGTTTTTGTTTGGACATGTTTTCCACTCCTTTAGGTACATACCAAGGATCATAATTGCTGGATTGTAATGGTAACGGTGTGTTTAGTTTTGTGAGAAACTGCCAAACTGTCTTCCAAAGTGGCTGTACCATTTTGCATCCCCACCAGCAATGAATGACAGCTCCTGTTGCTCCACATCCTCACCAGCTTTAGGTGTTGACAGTGTTCTGCAGTTTGACCATTCTAATAGGTGTGGAGTGGTATCTCATTGTTATTTTAACTTGCTAAACATGCCTTTTTAATGTTCCCCACACCACTGGCACAGTGTTCTCAGGGGACCGTCCCGAGTCCCCCATACGCCTTTGCTCTTCTTCCTGTCTGTAACGCCCTCCTCCTGCCACTCCAAATCCGTTAAGTCAAGAAACATCAAAGATTTCTCCAGGAAGCATACATTTTGTGATTTAGTGACTAATAAAAAGGAGAGAGAGGAAAGGAACTAGCTTCTATATTTCGGGCCCAGGAAGTCAGGAGGAGACACCAAAATGTTTTTGTTATTTTTAAGCAGTGGAAGTGAACTTTCACACATTTAAAAACAAAACAAAGCACAGAAAGTCCAATACTTTTCTTGTGAGAGATTCTATACAATTATAAGACTTTAAATCACACTCTAACACCGTTAAGTGTCTGTCTAGAAAGAGTAATTCCGGTTTGACTTATCTAAATTTGGTGAATCTCATTTTCCTTGAGAGGAGCAGTTATCAAAATGATCTGATTTATAATAAGATTAAGAACATTCTGACACCCGGAGAAGGAGGATTGCTATGTGCAAAAGAGCTATCCAGTGTAGGTGGGGGAGGGGCATGGGCCCCCCGGGGAGAGCTATCTTCCTTCCCAGCTCCCCCTCAGGTTACCCCTGATCAAATGTTCACAGAGGTTGCAAGAAACACCTGATGTTAAGATGCCTGTCATTCACCCCACTGACAGCCTCTAAAGAGCCTGAGACCAGTCAGATAAGACACCTTGGTGGATAATATTCTTGTCCTGAAAACCAAAAAGCACTAAGTGGAGTGAAAACTAACTGTCAGATATAACTTGCTAGCTTGAAAGACCATATGGATGGCATTATATGAAGATTACATTCTAGTTCAAGGATTCCCCAAAATATCAATTTTTTTGTATTTTTAATTTATACTTCCCTACTTCATTCTATAATGGAATCGAGATAATTTACAAGAATTTTGACGTTATGCTAATGGAAATTTAAAAAACAAAAGGTTTAAAGCTAGGAGAGCATATAGATTTATAGGTCACAGAGTAAGTGTATGGTTATTAAAAGTGGACTGCAAATATTTTTTTTGAGCTGCTTAAAAAGAGAAACGTGATGGGTTAAAACTTCATATTCCATCGAAACAATAACAACTCAGTTTCTTAGGAAAAAGAAACCTTTTCTTGTTATTTAGGTCTATAAGACATTTGTATGGGTTTTCATATGTGGGCATCAAGTGACACAGGGACATCTTTAACAACATTCCTCAATAAACACAATAGTAGGTTCTATCTGTATTTTCTTCTACCGTTCTTCCATGTAAACCAAAGGTATAACAGTATACACAATTCAGAAAGGTCATGTGAAGGAAGACAATAGATTTCCTATGCAACTCTGTGATAATCCAGGGAATCAAAGTGAGCTATCTAAAGACCTGGAGTAACTACGTCCTTCAAGATGGATTCCTTGCATATTTTCTTCAGTTGGACTTTTGATCAAAGTTGAGCAGGAGCCTGATGGATGTGGTAATTAACTAGATGGAGGCAATCCTTTCCCAATGTCTACATATATCAAATCACCAGGATGGATATTTTAAATATCTTACCATTTTATATGTCAATTATGCCTCAATAAAGCTGAAATTTTTCAAAAAGCTGAGCAGGAGAGAATTCAATACCTAAAATTTTGCCTGGCCTGACATTCAGATATTCTCTGTAGTTGTATAAGAGAAGATCTGTAGACTTTCAAAATCAATCAAGGATGGGATCCGGGATGACAACCTTTATAAAAACTAAGGGCCCAGCATCATGAGTATACTTTTGATTGCATCTTCCAGAAAGCACAAACCAAACTAGCTTAAAGATCTAGATAATTCATTTTAATATTTCTTATTTCCTAAAAATTTATTTAAAGCTATAAATTTCCTTCTAAGTATTGCATAAGTGAATCTCATAGATTTTGGCATATAGTGTTTCCGTTATCACTTGAAATCCTTATATTTAGTAATATCTTCAGTTTCTAAACATATGGGACTTAAAAAAGCTATCTTTTGGTTGCTGACCGCTAAATTTATTGTATCATAGGAAGATAATTTAGTTTGCAGAGCAATCCTTCAGAATTATTTGGACTGTCATTTGACCTAACGCATGAAGTATTTTTGTAAATTTTTCATTTGTTCTTGAAAAGAAAGTGTATTCTCTGTTGGATGTAGAGTTTTATATAATGGCTTGAGCTTATTAAATACATTGTTCAGATCTTAGATATAGGAGCTGTGTGAAACTTCAGATGCCACCTCAAGGAGAAGGCCATGGATGAGGAAATTCTGAATTGATTAAAAACCAAACTCACTTTTCTGGAATTGACTAAGATTACGTTATCAACCACCAGGGGTGTATCAGTTATCCATGGCTCCATAACAAATCAACCTAAAAGTTAATGGCTCAAAAAACCATCATTCATTTGCTCACAGTTTCTATGGGAAGGCAATGCTGTGTCAGGGCTCAGCTGGAGTGGCTCTTCTGTCATGCTTGCCTGGGGTTGCTCATGCAGCTGCAGTTATCCGGGGATTGCCGAGGGCTGGACCACCCAAGATGGCCTCACTCACACGTCTGGTGCCTCAGGTGGGATGGCTGGGCCTCTTTCTCCACAAGTCTTTCATCCTGGTTTTCTTTGCACAATGATGGAAGCTTTCCAAGAGGATAAAAGCAGAAGCTGGGGTGCCTCTTAAGGCCAGGCTCAGAAGTCACGTGGCATTTCTACTGCATTCTGTTGGTCAAAGCAAGTCACAGGCCCAGTCCAGCTTCAAGGGGTGGGCAAATAGATTTCACTTCTTGATGTGAGGAGCTACAAAGAATTTGGAGCCATTTTACATCCATCGCAAAGGGAAATGCAAGTTCAGAATAGAGATTGAGTTGGGTTATAGAAAAGGGACGAAGTTCTATATATTGTATTCTTGAGTACATAGTTCGAATATGTACCTGCTCCATGTGGTTGCAAGGGGGCTGTTGTGAACAAAGTTTTCACATTTTTGTGAGAAATGTTCCAGAAAGACTGAGAACTTCCAGAGAGGGTGTCTGACTGACTCTCTCCCATGAGTTATTTTTTGGCTGCTTCAACGTCCTGGTGGATGCCCAAGTAAGAAACCCATTTTCAGAGCCCCATAAATTTAGGCCCTGCTTTGTATGAGGGGACAAATAAAGAGTATGACTTTTGAGTAGCCTAGGGCCATACTTTATCTAAGGCCTAAAAATCGGTAAGACTTTTGTGAAATTCTCTCTTCTTTATGTGAAGTTCACAGTACATGGTTCATTTCAGCATGATAAGGCTGAACTTAACTGCAAGCGCAGTCCTGGTGACTGCAAAGTTCATGTTCAGAAATGAAGCCAGTTTGGAGAAAAATTTTGAATGTCATTAGTTTAAATACCACATCCAGAATGAAATGGGGCTGGTGTTTGTAACGTCCTCTGAAGAATCAATGCCTAAGAGTTTGGAGTTTACACACTCAGTTCTTGTGATCTCACCAGGAAAGTAAAAGTCTATGCTCCTAGGAATGGAAGCAGGGGAATTCATTTGAAAAATGCTCTTTTGGCTCCTTTCCTTTCTTGGAGTTGCCTTGTTTTCTGCCCTAACAAATCAGATGAGCCTTGTCCTTCCCAGGATTCTCTGGGGACTGAGATCTTGTTTATGGGTTGGTTTTGGATCCCATAATCTGCTGCTGGCTTCCTTTCTGCCAACTGAGTTGGATAAATGTGAACCTGCAAGGTGTGGTACGCAAAGGAAGCAATCATCTGATAGTACACCATTTTATTTCATCCTGACTCGTAACTGACACATTTATAGTACCATTTGTAGAAATGAAAAGTTCAATATCCTTGCTGGGCCCCCTGGAATGTTCCATCCTATTCCTTTACTAGCTACTTTTGAATGATGAAACACACCATTCATTTAGCTTTGGGATCCACTTGAATACTCTCACCAGGACTCAGATTTCTGTTCTTCTTTCAAGGCACAGTATATGTTTGTCATCCTCTGTGCACCCTGGCGAGTGTGCTGACTGTGATGTTATTCTCAGAGTGCAAACAGTGTTTTCTGCCTGACCATGGCTCGTGCCCTGTCTCCCACTGGGGCCTGGTCAGGCAAGCTGTGTGTATAGTTCTTGAGAAGGCTGATTGTTGTGAAAACCTTTGCCACATAAACAGAAACAAGGCATTGGCTCTTTCAGATGTGATTGCCAACAACTTTTCTCTTATAACCTCTGGAACACAATTGCATCAGCTCAGACATGTGACTGGGAAGAAACATTAGCTCGTATACCATCTGGTTAAGAATGAGGGGTACTTCCCAGCTTTGTGGATGGCAAAATGTCAAAATGCCCCGGCACATCTGCCTTGGTTCCCCACTTCCTAAAAGATTCACAAGCTGACTAGTTCCGACCCAGTCTCATAAAGGTGGGTTTGCCCTGAAAGAAGCTGGAGTGATCTTTACTTCAGGTGGCATACCCTTTGGAGCCCCCTCTGGGCGTTTGTGTTTCTGGAACTAATCTAAAGAGTAAGCGTTGCTTTAGGACATACCTAATTTAGCTAAATTCATTCATCCATTCATTCATATTTACGAACAGATACTATCCTTGGGCCAGAGACACAAAGATAGATAAGATTCTGTTTCTACTCCTAAGACCTCATGCAACAGGGTGAGGATCTAAGAGAGGGGGGAAGAGAGAGACATAAATAGATGTTGATATTACAGAACCCCCTCCCCCACTTTTTTAAAATGTGAAATATGCTTTGTCCTGCTGTGGCAAGTAAAAGTTTAATGGATTCATTCCTTTAATGAGCAAACATTTGCTGAACGCCAGCTTTGTGCCAGGCCCTGTGTCTACAAGGGAGTCCACTTAAGGAGCAGCCTGAGGGTAATGTTGGGAAGATTGGAGAAGTGCCCTCACTCATTCTCCCTTTACCCCTCTCCGATTGCCCTTTCACTTCCTCTGGGGAAGGATGCCAACAGCATGAGATGTGGTGGTAGCAGTTCCTGATCCTTTTTGGGTCCAAAGGAGGACATGCCCTCGCAAGGGAACTTCAAAAGGAAGCAGATGCGCAATGTAAACATCCGCTTCACTCATGCCATTCATTCGTCTCTCCTTGCCTCTCTTTAGACACACATGCAGCTTCCTTCAAGGTGGTGAGATAGCATCTCAAGTTACTGGAAGAAGGGAGAAATAGGACAGCCAGAGTATGGTAACGTTGCCAACGACTGCTTGCATCTCTGGTGAGTCACCATCTTTAGTAAATGCAAGCCAAGACTCAAAGACGAATGGACGCTACTAAAGGTGGTAACAGATATGTTCCAGGTGATGGGAGGGGCTTATCTCCTTCCCCATCTGATATCCAGTGAAGACATCTGTACAAATATTTCCATAATGCCTTTAGTTTACCACTTTTTTTTCCCAGATACTTCAGTTCACTGAATCATATAAAAAAAAGGATAAATTCTTTGAGTAAATGTAGATATTTTTTCTAGGTACTAAGGAGCTGTTTGAAATCATTATGTGGAAAATGAGACTTGTGGAAATCTCAGATGTGGAAGAAGTTAAAAAGAGGTAAGTTTTATCTGTAATTTTATGGAAATATTTCCAAAATACATGAACGGGTTAAACAAACAATTTTACAAAATAAAGTACAGTAGGATGCCATTTGATTAAAGAAAAAAGAGGGGAGGTGAAAATGATCATAGGTAATACTTTATAGTGCTTACTATGTGCCATACATTGTTCTAAGAGCTGCATAGATGAAGTCATTTGATCCTCAAAACAACCCCACAAATTGGGTACTACTGTTATTTCCATATTACAGATTTGAAAACTGGGACATGGAGAAGCTGAGTGTCTTGCCTAAAGGCACACAGCTAGGATTCAAACCCAGGCAGTTTGTCTACAGATTCTGGAACTTAAGATTTGCAGTATTTCCACAGGTACAGCTTTATGAATGTAAATGCTTAGAAAAAAGGTCAGAAAGGTACACACTGAACTGAAAATCATGATTGTCTTTGGAAAGGAACCAGGAATTGAAGGTGGGGCAGGGTCAATTCAAATATTCCATTAGCTGCAATGTTTGATGGGTTTTTTTCCACCCAAAGAAAATGATTTCGTGTTACTTCTGTTAAATTTATTTATAAGTAATTTAAAAATATTTTTAAAAATAAATCTTAGTGTTAATGTGATTTTGAGTGAAATTACTAGGTTATGCTCTTTTCCTAAATTTCACATTGGCTTTGGCATCATGGAGAGTGGAAAGATTAATTGTGCTCATCTTTCCTCTTGGTCAGTTTGATGACTTCTGATGAAATCTTATTTCAGAAACTAGATACAAAGTTAATTTAGATTTTATCTGGAACAATGGGAGGCATATTGGTAAAAGAATTACATTTCATGGCTGAAATCTTTTTCATGGTTCAGCAACTGAAGCCCAGGTGGCCATATCAAATTAAGCATTAAGTCTTGAACCAAATCAAGAAAGGATTTGTCATTTAATTACAAAAATAAAGTAAAACTTTTGAAGTCTCATATACTAATAATTAGGAAATAGTAGTTATTACTCAGTGTTCTCCAGAGAAACAGACCAATAGATATAGATAGAGAGAGAGATATCTATATCTTTGAACATATTTATAGAGATTTAAACATAGATATATTGATCTAAATCTTTGGAGATTATATCATATATATTCATATATATATGTAGCTCCTGTATATACAGAGAGATCTCTCTCTCTATATATAGGCAGGTAGGTAGGTAGATAGGTAGGTAGGTAGATAGATAGATAGATAGATAATAAGAGAATAATTTATTTTAAGGAATTGGTGAGATGATTCTGAATTATTCCATGGCAGTTGAAATAAGGTTAACTAAAACAATGCACACAAATCTATAAAGCTAAACAGGAAACACACTGGTGAACTCTTGCTGTAATCCAGCATTTTCAATTTTGCTTCCAGATGGGGATAGTTAACTTACACACAATGTGCTTACTGTTCTACGGTGAAGGTGGTCAGTAACGAGGTGTTTTCAATTTAATGTAATCACTCAGTTCCATCTCTGTCACTTCATCTACAGATTAAGCAAGTTATGTAAATTATTTCAGGATAACCTCCCCCCGACGAGTCCAGATTCTAAGTAAATTATGAGTTGGGCATGTGAGAATATTAATAAATGTGGATCTATGACTCCTGGCATTATTGCTGAACCTCAATATTGCGTTGATGCTCTTTACTAAATGCATCAACACTTTGTTACCGATAAACTGTGGGAAAGCTAGTAAACATTTTTCAGACTTAGGACTATCAGTTTAACTAACAAAAGGTTATTCAGATTGCTACTTTAAATAAGAAGAAAATTATATACCACCTAAAAAGATACTTAAAATGTCTTTCTACCACGGCAAAGTAGCGGAAGAAGGGAATAGTGTGTGGTATATGTCATGGAGTTAGTGGCTTTTATCTTAGTTCTCATCCATGTGGTAGGCACTATTAGTCGCTTTCTACAAATGAGGAAAATTAGGCTCAGCGAGGTTCTTGCTCAAGGTCACCCTGGTCACCAGAAAGCAGCAGACCCCCTTCCCGGCCTGAACTCTCTCCACTACCAACATGACTAAAACACAGAAGGAATTAAGATGCCTGCTCTTGCATCTCTTATATAAGAAAGGTGATTTACTCCCACCTTACCTTGCTCTCATCTCCTTTCTCCTCATTGGAAGGGCGAAGGTCTTCCCCCATGAGTGAGGCAAGCGCAGCAGTTGGACTGTTTTCATTATACTTTCACTACTTTGCAGTTTGTCTTTGGCAAGATCAAATCTAAACTTGCTCCTCACTTTAACTTGTTGTTTTCCTAGATTACCATAAGAATAGACTAGGAACCACAGTGAGCGCCTCTGTCATGGAAGAGGTAGAGACAGAGGTCAAGAGACCGAGTGGGAGGGAGCAAGGGACTCCCTGGGTGGGATTTCAAAGGCATTGATAAGTGTTTTTACTTATAAGAAAAAAACCCTGGGAGTCATTTCTTTTCCTGTTTTTCCTCTGGCCACCCCTTTGATAAAGCCTGTAAGCTGTAGTTTTTGATTACATAGGCACTCCGCTGGGGGGGGCCACTGTGGTGCTTATGCCGTCATCTAGTGCTCTCATGAAGACTAATCTGTATTTTGCAGTCATATGGCATGGCTAGATATTTATAAGACTGCATGTTCTACCCTTGAATCAAATTCATAAACTGAAAGGGTACTAGAGGTCATCTAGTCCAGGGGTCATCCAACATTTCTTTTTTGTAGTGCAAAAACTCTTCAAATGCTTACTTGCAAGCCCATAAACAAAACCATGAAGAGGCGCTGCTCTGATGAAGCTCCTAGGCTCCCTTCTTAGTCCTTAATATATTTCTTGGGAACCCCCATTTAAAAACTATTGATATTAGCCTACCATTTAATGCTCCGGTCCCTGACTTATTAGGGAGACAGATAATTACAACACAAGACCGTAAATTCAGTGACTCAAATGTACCTGAGATATTATGGGGGCGTGGAATGGGGGCTCCCTAATTCAGTCTGGGGGCATTGAGTCTGAGCCTGAGTCTCTAAGACTGAACAAAATAGCTAGGAGGGCAGTTAACCTGGCAAGGCATGGGGAAGAGTATAATCCAGACTGAAGAATGGGGTGGCTAAGTAGCTAAGGGTATATTCTGGAAGCTACAAGTTCTTTTATGTAGTAGATAGTTCAGTGGGAGCTGATAAAGAGAGCCTAAGCCTTGTCTTGATTCTTTAGGAAACAGGGAGCCACTGAAGGCCTTTAAATAGGGAAACGAGGTCAAATTTACGTTTCAGACTGCTAACAGGCACTATGAATTAGATGAGCACAGGGAGGTAGAAAGACAAGGCAGGAGAGCATAGCAGTAGCTCTCTGACGGAGAACATAAGAGCAGGAGCGAGTTTACGGGGAAAGAGATGCACTCATTCCAAGGTTCCAGGTAGAGAGGTCCAGCACGACTAGATGGATATCTCCAGTCTGAAGCCTTGGAGAATATACTACGATCCTATTTACATAGAAAGGAACTGGAGAGAGATGTAGGAAAAAGGTTAACTTTGCTTAACTCTTGACTTTTGGTTCTTATTTTCTCTATCCTTTTCTGTACACTGAGTATCTATTACTTTGATAACCAGGCAAAAAAAAGTTATTTTAGTTTTTAAATGGTTGATTTCTCTTCCAAACTTTGCTCTCCGTCAATTTTCTTTAACCAAATTGGCACCATACCATATATGGAATATTGTGCATTTTCACTACAAATTGTATTTGGGAACAATATTATGTGGCCATTACAATCATGCTTTCAAAAGAAATATGCAAATATTTACCAGTCTTCTTACCCCAACCTTCACAGTTGGGTCGTATGCAGATACACTAAGATAGAAAAGTCCCTCGGGGATAGACCAGTGTTCACAGCACGTCAAGTGCTTTCCTGAAAGGAGTAGTCACAGGCAGCTCAAATTTTCTCTGTCACTAGTGACGGTAGAACTAGTGCAAAGCCGAAACCCAGCCAGGGTCTCCTCAACGTCTGACTCGCAGGAGTGTGGTGAGGAGGTACAGGCTTTTCTGACATTGCCTGGGAATGACGAATCTTGCCTAGAAACAGTAAAGTTGGATGGTCTTTATTTGAACTTTCTTGCCACAACAAATAGATCATAATCTGTGACTAATATCATCTACCAAATTGATAGCTGACCTTAACAGAGCATACAGACTCAAAAGCCGTCTTTGAGCATTTGCTACTTGGCGATTTATTAGAGGAAAAGAACCATCACGCTTATTTCCACTGTGCTCAGAGCAACTTATAAATTTTATTACCTAGTATTACCAGCTTATCCTGATCCAAGAAAGCTCTGTAGGGTTATACACTGTGTTAACATGCCAATGGCTTGAATTTCTGGCAATTTGCAGCACTTCTCAGTTATCAAGAGGTAAATGAAATACTTGGATAAGGAGAGTCTGATTCAATGTCAAATTTTCTAGAGATCAATTTTCTCCAGTACTAGTTCAACATATTAACTTTAGATCTCTAAATTGTGGGTAGAGGTAGGTGTTGCGTCAGATTCTGCAGATTTCAAAAAAAGGCAGGTAGAATGACTGTCAAGAAAACATAAGCCTTAGCACCATATCAAGGTTTTAAAAACTTGATCTGTAGCTGAATAGGTTCATTTCCTAATGGAGAGAAACTGGCCAGTACTAGACTGTTCGGGAAACATATGCCAACTTGGAGATACCATAAAAGATGAAAATCTGAATAAGAATGTTATTTTTAAAAATCATTTATTAGATTTTTATGTGAAATCTTTTTGGTGAGGAAGATTAGCCTTGAGCTAACATCTGTTGCCAATCTTTTTTTTTTTTTTTTTTGCTGATGAAGATTAACCTTGAGCTAACATCTGTGCCAATCTCCCTCCACTTTATATGTGGGTCGTTGCCACAGCATGGTTGATGAGTGGTATAGGTTTGTGCCTGGGATCCACCCTGCAAACTCAGGCTACCAACGCAGACTGTGCCAAACTTAACCACTATGCAACAGCTGGCCCCCAAATCTCCTGATTTTTAACTAAGAAATTCTAAGGAAGTGTAGAGAATGATACAAAATTAAATACGGGGTGGCCAGCCTGGCGGTACAGTGGTTAGGTTTGCACATCGCTTTGGTGGCCCAGGCTTCACTGGTCTGGGTCCCAGGTGTGGACCTATGTACTGCTTATTAAGCCACGCTGTAGCAGATGTCCCACATATAAAGTAGAGGAAGATGGGCATGGATGTTAGCTCAGGGCCAGTCTTCCTCAGCAAAAAAAGAAGATTGGTGGCATATTTCAGCTCAGGGCTAATCTTCAAAAAAAACCCTCCAACAAACAAAACTAAATACAGGGAATCAGACCAAAATTACCTAAGAGTAAACTCCATTTCAAGTGGATGACAGACATGGACAATACAACCTGAAAAGATTAGTGTGGTGTTTCTCAAATGTGCCTGATCATAAAAATTACTCAAGGCACTTCTTACAAATAGAGTCTGAGACCCATTCTCTTTTGATTCTGGCTCAGTGGGTGGTAGGTTTGGATTGGGGACCAAGAACTTGTATTTTAAGTACCCGAAGTGGTTTTAATGATCAGGCAAGTTAGGGAAATAGTGGCTAAAGAGGAAAACAACAGCAGCACCACCACCACAGCTCCGGCTCTTCACTCACAGACTGCCCATCAAGCTACCAGAAAATGAGGAACACTCAACTGAAATTGAGGAATTGTCTATAGAACACTGTTTATTTCAAGTTCAAAACACAAAATTACTCATTTTTCTTAACAGACTGCATAATTTTTACTGCATGAATATTTAGAGTTTCTCTATTCACAAGTGTAGATTTATTTCTGAACTTTAGGCTCAAATGATTCATATATGTATCAGTTTACTACAGAGGACGTATACTTTAACAAATTTTAGAAAAAATTTTACATAAAAACACACAAAGTATTTACTAATACTCTTCAGTCTTTACAAGTCTTCAGCAAAGATGTGGCTGAAGTTCATCATTTTCTACAAAACATTCCAAGACTGAATATAATGTAGTATTTTACATACTTTAGCTTATTATTGCCATTAAAAGTTCCCCTTTCCTTGATGGTTTCTGCATACATTATACTCATAAAGTAGGAGAAGTTTTCTCTTTAACTGGTGACTTGTTAAGTGTCTTTTTTGGTGTAACTTGTCCCCAACCAAGAACCTAAATAGTCATGATGAAATCAAATAACTGACACAAATAGGACTTTTAGCAAGGGCCTTTTCAAACTAACAAGAAAAGAATTTAATACTATCAGTATAATATCCTTTATTGTTTTGTGTTCAGGAACTACAGCCTTGAGTGCTATTACTTGTAGTATAATCAGTTGGCATCAAAATATAAAGTAAAAATACGTACATTTTTATATATCAATTCTTACCTGAATAATCTCAGATCTCTTGAGAATGTTCCACAAAGTGGAATTCTTCCTAAAGTTACAGTGAATGTGGTACAATGTGTACAACTTGGTTAACCAGTGCCTGCTTTTCATTTCCAAGATTTTTGCCTTATCTTGAATCAAATGCACAATCTTGACTACCATATCATAATGCACTGGCTTACAGTTTGTATATAAAGTCCAACTCAAGCTTATTTTGGTTTATTGTACATGCTTTATTAAAACGGTACTGGTATTTACAGTATCTGCAGAGTCCCTTCCATGACGCTTGCACACACATTCAGACACACCCATACGACATCCATACTACGGCCCCATGCACCCACACCAGTGAGATGTGAGGGTCAGACTCAAAATTAGGCAGCTGTTGGGGGACAGAGTTGTTGATTTGTTTTTCAATTTTCTTGAAAAGAGAAAAGCATGGGAGAATGCATTTGGCCATTACAATGCTAATTAAGTTTGTGTATTATCAACATATACGGCAGTAACACTGAATACTCCTTTTACATTCTATATACACAGAATGACATCAAGGTTTTGCGGTCAACAGAATATTCCAACTTCAGTCTCAATGCTGCTTGTAGTGACTTCTGAATTCACATAGGGGCTTTCCCGAAAAATAATTCAAGTCTATGTAAGTGAAATAAGGCACAATTAATATTGATTTGATCTAGGGAAAGGGAAGGGATAAAAACTAGTTTCAAATAATCTTACTGTTGGGAAATTAGCTTTGACTTAAATTGACTTGAAATCCCTTCTCTTAATTTCCAAAGATTTCTTAGAAATAAAGGTTTTTTTTCCTCTTTTCCCTGACAAAACCCAAAAAGAAAAGTTTGGGAATTCACATTTTACTGTTTCAGTAGCTTCGACTACTCAAACTGACGTGCACCCCCACCTCTCGTCTCCTCCCTCCCTCAATGCCAAACAAAAACACAGCACGTGAAACAGGAATCCCTTGCTGTTCTTTGAGATTTGTACACTTGAGTAGCAAATACATATCTGGCTGTCTTTGATTTTAAACAAAAAAAAAAAGAGAAATAAAAGAAATAAGGGAAAAATAACCTCTTGACTTTCTTGCTCTTTAAAAAATCCCTGTCTCCTTCTTTCCAGGATGATGAAGCCCCACCAGACATTACTCACGACTGCAACAAATGAGTGTGGCAGCATAAATAATGTCTAGTATTCACATCTTCATAGCGAGACTCATTTAGCTTGTACAAATTTGTTGAATGTTTTTTGCAGCAGGTGAACCAAACCCAAAGACGCTGGACATTCTGTGAAAGGGAGTAAGAACTGCAGTTCTGAAGGCCCCTGACTTTGGTTGTTTACAAAGTTCAATCCTGTTTATTGTGATCCTTGGTATCTTCTTCATCTGTATATTCTGATGGTTCTTCCCCTGGTTTTAGGAGTCTGCCTACATAATCATATTTTTCTGAAAGATACATCAAAAGATAATCAGTAACGATCAAATTTGTTTCATTATCACATTATACAGCAAGGAAGGCATGTGCCTCTTTTAGAATCATGTAGAATAAGCTAAATTTTCCCTATTGCTCATCTTGGCTGGTCTTTGTACTCACGTAAAGCTTAAACAAAAGAAACATTAGGGAACTTACAAAGCTTGGGAACTGTGCTTTGCAGAAGAATGTTCCATATTACCAGGTCTTAATAAAGGACATTGCATCAGAATCACTTGGAGATCTTTTTAAAAAATATGCACGTCCAGGATCCATCTTGGAGCTGCCCATCCCAGGCTCTTGGGTTAGGTCTGGGGACACGTACTCTGAAACTGGTCTAACTCTAATGTGCATTGTGAGTCTCAGAATAGTTCTTTAAATCTTTATAGCTCCAAGTATTATAATTAAAGAAACAAGTTGGCAATGCAAGGCATTTCCAACAGTTATTTAAAATCTATAAATACATTGGCTTTTATATAGATCTGAGATGAAATAAGATGTAGGGTTAATAGTTGGTCTAGAGAAGACCATAAGAAAGGAAATGGTGACTTTCCCAGGGCTAAGGAAGAGGGCAGAAGAGTGCATGAAGTGGAAAATCACAGGGTAAGTAGATCCAACCAGGAAATATTCTTTGGGAGAAAATGTGACATATGCTACTAAGAAAGAAAATAAACCAAATGAGGAGATGAAAATTAATTTGTTACTCATTATCTTGTGTTCTTTGAGGTCTCAGTGTGCAGCCCCTGTCACACTATTATTCTTTCTCCTATCAAACTCTCTTCTTGGATCTCTGTTACACTGCTTGTTTTTAATGTTACCATGTGTTTAATTTAGAACATCGCTATGTCCAAGGTGATACATATTTAGTCATTTCTTGGTTAGGAATTTGAACCTAGGTTAAGAGAATTAACTGACAAACCAAGAGGCTAAGATAGGAGGACTGCTTCACACAGTAGAATCAGTACAAGTGCCAAGAAGTCAGAAGAACCGTTCCAAGGGATCCAGAGGTCACAGAAATAGCTGCCCTGAGAGTAACACAGGCGGTAATAATTGATGTCATGAGAGTATAATAAAGGGGAATGACATTTTTTCTTTATGGTTCAAGGGTAGGATCAATAAAACCATTTTGGAATAAATCATAATTAAAGTACAATACCAGTAATCAATTCAGCTTTAAATATAGCCTATATTTTAAAAAAACTATACCTTAATGAAGAAGCCTTATAAAACTAAAGGTGTCAAAATTTTTGTTAGACTTACAGTTTGTAACAAGTCAATTGTTAAATATGGATTTTATAAATAATAATCACATATAACAATCATATTGCTATTTAGCTATGTTTATCATCAAATGATGGCGATGAAAGGAGGTGATATCCTTAGGCTCTTAAGGAATGTGAAATAGTATACACTTTCTTTGGTCATAAACTTAATACTTCCAAAGAACCCAACAAAATGAAGGTACCTTTAAATTGCATTTCCCATTCTCGAACACTCTCCATTTGTACGGCATTCAAATCTGAGAGATCATCATATTCATCTTTAAGTGCATCTTTATCTAGACAAAATGTCGCCAGTCCTCTGGAGGCATCCCTACCAGCAAATATTCCATATGGACCCGCTGGGGGAAAAAAGAAATTATTTAGATTACCTAACAATATTTTAGAATATCTCAAAGGAAAAAGTCAAATAAAAAGAAGTCATGACTCATATTTGGTACACAGCCTTAATTTCAAAACATGCAGATACTAGATAGAAAAATTAGAAGAAATTTCTTGGAAATGTGCCTTTTGACCAAGAAAAGCTTTTCACTGAAAATTTACCTTAAATTTCAATTATGTCAGATACCCCAAAACCTGTATTTAAAGGTGAAAACAGTGAGGCATTAGCAAGAAGAGGAAACTTAAGCACTTAGGTTTGGAACCCAGTTTGCTTAAGGGGAAATGATGCTTTACTGATGGATGTTAATTAATTATGGTATCTAAAAATAATCAACAGAACATCCACTGGATATGTACTATGTAAAGACTCAAGTGAATTGTGGATCTAAAACATTTTTTTTTCCTATCCAGTGCAGGTTGTAACTCTATGAGAGCAGAGACTAACATCTTTGTACCCCTGGTGACTGGTTCAGTGCCCAGCACATGGAGATGTTCAACAAATCTTTGCTGAATGAATGAATCAGAAATATGACCCATTTTCAAAAGAAATACCACCTGACTACCATAATATACTCATAATTATCCAAATAAACTATGAAAAGTCATTAGAGAAAAAAATGTTTTTCATTTGTGGCTTTTGGGAAACAGCAGAAGTGGCTATAAGGAACAGTTCTTCTGATTGACACAAAATGACTAGTATTTTGTCCAAGGAATTAGGAACAACCTTCTCTAGGGGGGAATGGCATAATTTATATGCTGACAGAAGTGAGCCATTCCCAAAGTCTGTCCTTGAAAGCAGCAACTGTCTTGCTCCTCTCCGTATCCTCAATGCCTAGCACAGTGCCTGGCATGAAGTGGGAACAGAATAAATTTCTTCTAAATGAATTAGCTGTAATTCCAAATAAGGAGAAACTCTAGATTTTGACCTTTTACTTTAAATAGATTCATTCATGGTAAGCAAAATCTCCATGCAAATATATAATAAAAAAGACATTTCTGTTGTTTAAAACACACAGTAATAAACAAAATTGAAACAACCTAATTTTCTATATCAAGAAATTGGTTAAATACATTATAGCATATTAATTTAACAGACTAGTACACAGCTATCAAAATGTATTAGGTAACTACACGTATAGACATAGAAACAAGTTCATGATACATTAACTGAAGAAAGCAATTCAGAAGAGTATATAGTATGATTAGCTTTGAATTAAAAAAAAGAATATACATATATGCACATTTTACATGTGTTTGTATATGCTTGAAAAACACCAGGAAGGATACAGACCAAACACTTAATAGTGGCAACATTTCTGGGGAAATGGAGGGGAAATTTTTACTTCATATAACTGATAAAGTCTGGCTACTTAAAAAATGATTTTTATAATAAAAATCTTTTAAAAGTTAATTCTGTCTTCATTTTAGGTTGCAGAGCAGATCTTGAAGATTCTTCTGTTTAAAATATTGTCTTAAGATTATGTGCTAACAAATAAGAGATCCAAAATACATAATTTTACCAAAGAAAAAATTTCTTTCCTGAGTCTGCAGGTTATCAATACACAACAAAGGTAAACTAGAGAAAACAACTTTAAAACCAGAATTAATTATGAGCAACAGAGTGGTCAGTAAGAGAGCTTACTGTCCAGTTAACAGAATAAAGTATTTTCTAATGAGAAGTAAACATGTAGAAAAAACTGGAAATTCCTTGATTTTTAAATTAGAATAACGATTATACCCATATTAATATTTGAAAGCATTTAGGAAATCAAAGGTCACATGTCAGAAAAGTATCTGTACCTTTGAGAGTAGAATTCAAAATTTTGCTTAAATAGCCAAAGATCTAAACATTTATGGACATTAATTTGAATTACAGAAAATGATGCACCATAAAGTTCACTGGATATAAGAAACTCATTCTCTGAAAAGTTTATTGCATTGAACCAGAATAGCATTTAGCAATATATTTTCAAAGTAGTATTACTAGGTATTGATACGTTAACATGAAAATAAAGATAATACTTCCAGTAAAGTATTTTTTTATTCTGCTTTTCCCATTCTTAAATATTTTCCAAATTGCTACTTTATATTAGGTGACTATCGTAATTCTCATTTAATGTTTATTAATTTTCCCACTTAATGGATAGACCTATAATTTATTTAATCATTCTCCTATTAATATAAATTTAAGACTACCATTTTACACCTTTAAATTTGTCTTCTATCTAAGAAAATAGGACACAATTTACAATTAGCCAACATTTATAACTTTCAAACTTTCCTCATTATCTCAACTGACATTCAAAAGGGTATTAAAGGTTTAAGAGAAAGAAATTCAATATTGTTTCTATTTACAGAGTAAAATCTAAGTCATTAAATTGGAGTTAATTATTTTAGAGAAATGTTAACTTTCAAAATTAAGCAAGAATGGTCTCTAGGGAAAAGAAAAGTAGCCTACCTTAAAGAGGTTGTGCCTCTTTTTTTTTGGCATAACTCCACCTGCTTTGTGGCAATGGCTGTTTTCAGGAGATGGAGGCCATATATATATTGAACTAGTGTGATTTTTTTCTTGAGAAACAGCAACAACAAAATCTATAAACGTTATATAGCCTCTTAATGCTGACTGGACCAATGCTTACAAACTTAAAACAGCAATGAGTCAAACACACAAAAGGAAAAATAAAACTGATCATGGCTTTAAAAACCTACAAATGTAAAATGATAGTTTCAACTTTTTAAAGGATTTTCTAGCAATCTCACTTCTCTCACAGTCTTGCAAAGTGGAAGGGACAGTTTTTGCCCTCCCTACTTGGCAGACGAACAGGAGGAGAGGTATTCACTGACTTGCGTAAAATTATTGACAGAACTGGGAAGCACTATTTCCACTTTTCTAACTATCCCAAACACAGTACACCTTGAGAAAACACACAGAAGACTCACAAACCCAAAGATGGAATGACAACCCTGAAAATTGGAGCATTTCACTAATTACAAAATTTCAGGGGAATGGATATTTTAGAATACCTGTTAAATCAAAATGGAAGAGAATTAACAAAAAAGCTGTAGACACCACGGCTTCTCTTGGTATTTTGTTATAATACCTATCTCCCTGGCCTGCAAAAGTCAATCTACTTCAGGGTACTTCAGAGTACAAACCATAATAGTAAAAATGAGAGAAGAAAAGATGATCATTATAAAAACAGAAAATCCTCCATCTTTGAGTATATAAATATATACCAGTGCATTCTCTAGCAAAATTCTCTGGTAATTTCCCTAAGGAGGCCTCAACATTGAATGAATGTAGAAACAAAACTTCATAAAACATGTTCCTTTTTTGGTTTCAGATGGCTGACTTAGTAACAGTGAATTTGAGTCAATAATAATCCAAGCCTAATTCTAGACAAAATGATGTTTTGTTAACTCTTGAATAGAAAAGAATGATTCAGTGATTAACATATTTCCCCACTTTCTCAACTATATTAAGCTGTCTTCTCCACGTTTATAATTTCCCTCAGGAAGTATTTAATTTCTCGAAAGCTCTTTTTGGTAACACTTTTCTTTACTTTTTCCTGTAAGATGATAAAGAAGACAACATTAAGATTAAGAACTAGAGTTGGAAATGGATGGGTTTCTCAGAGAAAGGAGGCTTTGAGGTCTAATTAAAGTACATTTCTCTGCATTCATGATACAACCAGAAGCATATATGAGAAGTCAGCAATACCTCCCCATTCCACTACCCTTTATATAACAAATCTAAATGTTACTGATTCCAATATTTTGATAAATACTCTTGGCTAGCCATAATACTAAAACAACAGAGAGCTACCCAAGGAAAGCGTTTTTAAGTGGTATTAGGTCTCTAGGTTTGGTATACTTTACATATATACTTACGTGAAGGCCAGCTTATACAAACTTAACAGTTTATTTTAACTATTAAGGCTCATCTAGACATTAACATTTCAGTAATAACTAGAGAATTATATTCTGTTGCTTTATTAAAGACTAAAATATAATGCTGATATAAAAATGGATTTACAATTGCAAGAAAATTCTTGCTACAAAAAATGAACAGCAATTATTCAGTCAAAGCAGATTCTCTTAAATGTATTTATGTAACAAATATTCTAAGACATCATTTTAGATATAAACCCTTGTCACAGATACTGTTAAATATACCGAAATGACATTATACTACTTAGAATTTAGATTTCATTAATAGTTCTTAAGAGTTAACACAACTAACGGTACAGATTTTTAAAGTTCAAAAGTCAGTAAGTCTACTAGTCAGTGTACCCTGAAACTGCTTACTTAAATACAATCAGGTAGAATGGGGTGACATATTTTTGAAAAGGCAACATGTGGTCATTGTAAAACAATGTTTTAAAGAATAATTGAACAGAAAATTTCATGAGGAATAAAATATCTAAAATTTGTAACAGATAATTTTGTGATTATTAAGATATTTATGTAGTTATGTTGGTATTTATGGAGAAAATTCTAGAATGAATATTTTAGTTATTTCCATGATATAAAAACTATAGCTCTCAGAGACAAACTTTAATTCATTAAAGTTTATAAACAGCCCAGTTTTCTGGCCTGTTTTGAAAACAGTCTTTTGTGATTATTAAACCAAGTTAAAAAAAATCTAATAATACTTGGTATTGAGTAATTTATTCCAAATGAGATTATAATAAGCCTAGGAACAAATGAAGAAATATGCAAAAGTGACAAAATGAAATCCACCTATTATTTTTTAAAACTTAGGTCTAGGCAGTCCGGAGGCTTTGAGAGAGAAGGCAGCACAGTAAAACTGAGAGCATGCCTCTCAAGAAGCCAAGATGCTGGGTTCTAGAGGCTCCTCCCAATGTGCGACATTGGGCAAATCTTGGAGGCCTTGGTACAAAATGGGGAACATATTTCACCTGCCTGAAGTTGGAGGCCAAACTAGATAATCTCCTGAATACCCTCATTCTAAGAGGGACTGAAAACTCAATCTTGCTTCGGAAATTCAAACTAGAAGGCTTTCAGCAATGCTGTGAGTTGAGCTCACAGCCTTGGTCCCAGGGCTCATGGCTGGGGCTGAGAACACGGAAGAGTGAAAAATTAAAACCCCAGGCCTCTGCCACATGTGGGAGTGGGGCCTGAGTCTACATAAGCCCATGGTGAATGAAAATTCTAAGATGAAAAAACAGCATGGACTTAAATATTTATTGGAATTTAGGAAACAGTGAAGGTAATGCTGCAAATGTTGGGCAAAAAAAAAAATTATTCTATAAATGGTATTGGGATAACTGAACAGCCTTCTGTAAAAACACAAAAACAAAAGTTGGATCTTTATTCACATCTTAAAATACATTCCAAATGGAACTAAAAACTTGAAACCATAAAAATATTAAAAACACCATAAAGTAAAAAGGTAAATAAACTAGGAAAAATATTTGTAGCAAAGGCTGAATCACTTTGTAAACAACACTTAAAATCTGTGAGAAAAGACCAACATCATGATTGAAAACTGTAGCAAAGCATATATGAACAGATAACTTGTAGGAAAGGAAACATAAAAGACTCAAAATTTTAAAGACGTTCAACGTCACTAAGAAAAAGAGAAATGAAAACTAAAACAATATTGAGATATCACTTTAACTTCTCAGATTGACAAAGACCAAGAAGTTCCATATCACATTTTTGGCAAGGGGGTAAGAAATGGGCAATTTCATGGAAGTGTAAATTGGTCCAAATTCTCTGGAGGGCAATTTGGAAATAAGTACTCAAATTAAAAATGTCCAGGGGCCAGCCCCATGGCGTAGTGGTTAAGTTTGGCACGCTCCGCTCTGCTTCAGCAGCCCGAGTTTGCAGGTTCAGATCCCAGGCAAAGACTTACACCACTCATCAGCCATGCTGTGGCAGTGTCCCATATATAAAGTGGAGGAAGACTGGCACAGACATTAGCTCAGGGCTAATCTCCCTCAAGCAAAAAAAGAGGAAGATTGACAACAGATGTTAGCTCAGGGCTAATCTTCCTCAATCAAAAAAAAATAAATAAAAAAGTCCATATCCTAAGATTCAGTAATTTTACTTCTAGGAATTTATTTTATAGATAATTATAATTTTACTCACATGTGTAAAATGACATGTACATGAATATTTACAGTAGCACCAGTAATAACAAGAGATTGGACACAAATGTTAAGAGTGGACTGTTAAAATATGATATATTCATATAACAGAACATTATGCATAAATTTGAAAGAATAAGATGGCTTTCTTTATACTGATATGAAAAGCTCTCAAGATATTAAAATACTGTTAAAGGTTTGCATACTATGCTACAATTAGTGTGTGGGGAAAAGTATATATCCACATGCTTGCACCAGCAGAGAATACCTCTGGAACAATACTTGGACTGGTTCCTCACTCCAGGGAGGGGAACCCGGTGGCTGGGTTGTGGGAAGGAAACGTATTTTTCACTATATATCCTTCTTAATTTTCTATCTTGAGCATGTATTACCTAATAAAACATAGCTTTTTTTTTTCTAACTTCCAGGAGGCTATTTTGAAACATACCCCAAACCACGGCTATAAGAAGACTTCTACAACCCAGGGCTCGTGGAACATCACAAAAATACACTAAGAAACAAAAAGACAGTAATTGCTGAAGATAAATTTGCAATGAAAATTATAAACTAAATGAACAAACAAACCACCATGGAGAAGTGAGCACATACAACAGATATGAGAACTGGCAGCCTAAGAATAAAAGAATAGAAGCAGATTAAAGAACTATAGCATGTTTACTTAAAATTACTAAGAAATTAAGAGATGGAACATAAGGAAAGATTAAGAGACATGAAGAACAGAATGAAAGCTAATGCGTATCTATTAAGAGTTCCAGAGGAAGGAATAAAGAGAATGGGGGAGACAGTAAGGGAAGAGATAACAGGTTCAAATCTTCTAAAGTAAAATAAAACCACATCCTCAGATTTTAGTAGAGTCTGGTACATGTTAAAAAAAAAAAATCAACTCCCCACCTGGACAAATCCCAGTGAAAGAGTAGAACTCCAAAGAAAAAGTAAAAAAAAAGTCTCAACTAAACCAAAGGGAAAAAACAGATTAATAAAAGGAATGATGAATAAACCAAAAGCAGATTTAAAGAGAAGTAAAAGACAGTGGAATAGACTATTGACGATTTGAAGTAAAACAATATCAATCTATAATTTTATAGCCTAAATCTATACTATTATTCCTGAGTGAGGGCAGATAGACACAGAATTTTTTTTTTCTACTGATGAAAAAACTATAGGACATATCTCAGTAGAATGAAAACTGAACCCTGAACCAAGGAATGAGATGCAAGAAATGACAATGAATAAAGAAAACGGTAACTATGTTAGTAAATTTAAATGAGGACTCATTATTTTTTAAAAAATGGTAACGATTTAACCAATTTGGAGGTGGAGTTTGAAAAAATATAGTGCAACTAAAAGTCTAATAGCAATAACACAGAAAATAGGATGGGGGGGATTAGAGTTAAAGCTTTCTAACCAGGGGTACAACATATGGCTGCATACTACACAACTCCAGGGGACACTATCCATATTTGTATACATGGTAGTTTTGTATATTTATTAAGAAGTATTCTGTCAGATGGCAGTAAAGTGTCTTAGAGACAATTTTTCTAATTCACATAAAAATGTTTGGCTAACATTCTTACATCGTTCAGAAGGATAGTGTCCATAGCAAAAACTTAAGGAAATCACCAAAAGAAAAGAAACAGAAAGCATCCACTTCAGTAGGGGAGAAAAAGTGGGAGGAATTAAAAAAATCAATCTTAGAAGAAAAAAAAGGTAGGAAAAAGAGGCAGAGAAAAGTATGACAAGGAGAAATTACTAAATAAGATGGTAGAAATAAATCTAAATATACTATAATGACAAAATACATAAACCGATTAAGCAGTTAAAAGACATAGTGTTGATATTAGATTTAATGAAAAAATCCAGCTATATGTTTTTTATAAGGAAAAAATAAAACGTAACGCAGATTGGCTGAAAGTAAAAGGATGGAAAAGAAACACTGAGGTAATACCAATCAAACAAAGGCTGAAGTCAAATCTGAAAATCAGTCAAGGCGATAAGGATGTTTCTTTCTCTGCCAAGTAACACAACGTGATCAGTTCCAGACCTAGTGCGAGATGGCTCCAAAACATCCTCACTTCCAATCTTCGTATGGCTGGCTTCTTCAGGTCTTTGCTTAAGGGTCAACCTCCTTTTCTTGACAAACTAAATAAGGTAACTTTCTTAACCACCTAATGTAAATAAAGTCCTCTGTTATCCTCTATTATGTATCCTATTCATTTCTTTCATAGCATATTTAATTACAGATTAATTATAATTATGTATTGAAAGCTTGTTTATTGTCTGTTTTCCTCAACAGACCACAAACTCCATGAGATTAGGGACGCATTTGTTTGGAGACTCAGTTAACTCTCATTTCTCACAACATCTTATTTAAGTAACACTGTAATGAAATCTAGGCAATTTCTTCTTAGTATTTAAAAAAGGAGCTGAAATGCTATATTAAAGATCATGAGACAGGATGCAGGTTCTAAGAGTACAGCGGTTATTCAGTGATGTCTGTCACAGGGTACCCGGGGGAGGAGTGGTCTGTGTCACAGATTGAAGGAACTACTAAAAGAACTTGAATGGCTAACTCCAGATGCTACGAAACCTACTCCTTTCTTCCAGCTTGAATAACATCTTCTGGTCTCATACATGCTGCTTTAAGCTACCCTTTTATACTCTGTGTTAGTATTTAACACAAGTACAATTCCCTCAAAGATTAAAAACAACAGAATAATGTTGAACTCAGAGAACCCAACCAAGTAGGTATTGTAGAAAAAACTAGTATACATTTGGGCAGTGTATCAAAATTCATCAAAAAACTTAACTGATCCTTTTATCTTACTGGTAGGTAATGGATGTGTATGGACATTAGCCCAAACAAAAGACCGAGCCAGATTCAAAACAAGACGCTGGGATAAGAGCTAGGTATTGTCACTGGAATATCCATTAAGGAAACAGTCAGGTTGGACCGAGTCTATATGTTGCAACTCTCGCTTCAACAGCAATTTTGTAAACTATAATAATAGTTAACATATTGTAAATACAGTTAAAAAAGGAGGAAAATTACTTGAAAGGTACATATGCTCCTCTCCCCAACCTCCTAAATATTAGGCATCTCATGGGGTACTTGACTTCTTTTTCTTTCCAGTGGAATTTAAAATATAAGTCGGAAAAAATACAGTTTTGGTATATGTCACAGAATATATGAAATAAGGGGGAAGCAATATATCTAAATTTGAGAAACGTGGGATAAACTATCAGAAAGGTCAATCGTATAATTTCTTGCCATTCCAAAGAAGAAAGAGAAACACTGCTCTGGTAGAGTTCCACTGCAGTAACATTAAATCAAATTATTTAAAATCATACTATCTGTTTAAGTCTTCCTAATCTGTTATGACTCTGAAAACAAGGGAAATTGTATTATGTTGTGATACAATGGGAAGGAAAGGCCCATCAAGTCATTTAGACTGGGTTTGATTTCTAGCTTTCCCACTTACTAGATAGGCAACTTTGGGCAAAACCTGAGTTTCAGTTTCCACATTTGTAAATTGGGAACATTACTTATCTCCTAGGGCTGTTGGAGAATTAAATGAGATAAAGCTCAATCAATAGAGTTTCCTCCTCCTTCTATCCTGACCTCTAGATTCAGTGCTGTTGAACAGAACTCTCTGGGAGGATGGAAATACTCTATAAAGCGCACTATCTAATAAGGCAGCCATGTGGCTACTGACCACTTGAAATGTGGCTAGTGTGACTGAGGAACTCAATTTTAATTATATTTAATTAATTTAAATTTAAAAAGCCACATGTAGCCTGTGTCTACCATACTGGACAGCACAACACAAAGCCACGAAAGTCTATTTCTTTGAGGCTTTAAATCTACGGGAACCAGGGGAGAGTATAATAAACAACAGTAAGATTCTCTACAAGTTTATCCCAGATGCAGTTTACCTGAATAGCATAGATAAGCTTCGTGGTCAAATATATCTGGATTTGAATGCCATGTATGTGTGATCCAAGCCAATTTACCCAAAATACCTAAACCTCAGATTCCCCATCTAAAGGACAGGAATACTTACTATCCTCACTGAGGCATTGCAGAGATGACAAATTAATGGATCTGACGTAGTAGGTGCTTAACAAATCTAGTTTCCTTTCTCCTCCCGTATTCATTGTTATTACATGACCACTTTCCTCACATGCTGGCCAAGTGCCTAAACTGTTACTAAATTTAATATTAACAAATATAGTTAACGCCAACCATTTGCCAAAATGTGTTTACTCCACTAAACTGTCAATATGTAATTTTTTAAGAACTTGAACTCTAAAAATTTATCAATAAAAAGAAAAATATCTTCAATATAGAAAAAAACCTCACAAAAGAATCTTTAACTCTAAAACCATTATTGTGAAATGCAAGTAGATATTGGCTCTGCAGAGAAACTAGGTTTTCTGGGTCCCTTAGCTCATTCTTTCAAGCTACTCAGATTCTCAGATAAGGATTATTGCTTCTGAATTATTCTGCTACAAAGTTGCTTGATTGATTTGAGGATGAAAATAAAAATTAAAACCAAAACTTAAATCTGTTTCATAGCCAGAAATTTGGCTTCTTTTGGAAAGTGCTACATCTTCCACTAATGATGATTAACAATTCCAAGTCCGTAGACAATCTAGCTACCTTTAAGGTTCCTTTCAGTAATAAAATACTCCAGATATCTGTATTACGTTGTTGATCAATAAATACCTAGAATAAAATACCTGAATATCACTCGGGCTGTTCATCGGGAACTGGGAATTGGTGGAAGCTAACCTAACGCTGACTTCTCCGTGTTACCTGAAGAGACCCCTCACTGCCCAAACCACAGAAAGGCTACCGACATTACACCTATGACTCTTATCTTAATTTTTAATTTCTGTTGCAGAACATATGCCACTGGAGGATGCCAAACTGTGTGTATAACTGTCTCTCTGGCTATTTTCAGATAGTGTGGCAAGGCATAATGTGTAGGGACTAATAAGCTTCTCCGCACTAATGTTTGCTCATTGTCAGTTTAGATGGGGGGACAAAGGCAGATCTTTCAGTTGAGTAAGCTCTGTATTAAAACTCTAAATCTGGACACAATTTCTAATCACTGAACACACATTCTAACATCAATGGGGGAAAAAGCTTTAACCAGGCACAAAACACTGTGTAAATCCTTGACTAAAAAATAATTAACTATTTAATTTGGTCTGTCTGTTTAAATACTGTACTTTGGCCCTATTCTCTTGCCCTACACACTGTTAGGTAAACAAAAAAAGTGTTCACCATTTCAGCCGACATAAGTAGGTAGACATCTGGTTTTCATATTTATATAACCAGAAACAAATACTTTACAAGCTGTCTACGACTTGGATTGAATGTGGATGTACACACAAAAATACAAGCAACTAAAAAATAAATAATTCAACACATAAAATCTTCAATTTCTTATCTCTATTCCAATTAGCAACCAACAAACCAAAGCACTTCTAAAATATTTTCCAGCCACCAAGCCCTGAAATCAGAAGTATATATTTGCAAGTGTCAATGAATCTCATGCACTATAAATTAAATAAAGGAGGAAACCAACTTGTTTTTGGACCTGTCAACCCCCTTGACTTAAAGGCTTGGATGTTCTCTTTCAAATAACAGGTCACTGTAGGTCTCTAATTTTATTATTTATTTTTTATTGTAGTCACTTTTTTTTTAAGCTTGGAATTAATTACTACACAACCAGGATGTACCATGTTGCTCAATTTTACGTTACACCAACAAGTTCCGTAAGTCTGAAGTTTATGAGCATAATCTGAAATATAGGCAATAACTACATTGTAAAAGAATGGTTTCTAAACCAACTACCCTATATACACAGTTCTCTGAAAGCAAAGTCCTAAAAATCTTTAACTTGCAGGACTGGTGAACGGGGGTGTGAATTTATAGCTCTTTTAAGTTTTTTCTCCTCAGTGAAAACACAAGAAGTCATTATGAACGTGCATTTGAATTTGAATACTTGTCTCCCTACTACCTCCCCAACCCCCAAGAAAGAAACCAAACAGGCACGCCTGCTGGGTATATGAGCTCCGCCCCCAAAACTCAGGCGAAAACCCTTGCCAGTCTTTATTAAGATCTGGATTCTGCTCTGTCCTCATCCCACATATACTGTTAATCTTGGAAAGCATCTCCATACTAAAACTGGTTTTAAAAAAAACAAGAGTGTGAAGTGTTGCTTATATGCCCGTGCTTCACAGACTAGAGGGTTGGGACTTGGAACTACGTGTACCTAAACGTGGCCTTATGGGGAGCAGTAGAGGGAAAAGGGAGATCAGTGGCAAAAAAGAGTAAAGAAAGGAAAGCTGCGAATTACAGGGCCTAAAACTTGAGGTCCCTACTTTGGAAATTTCTCTCCCCCTGTCCCCACCCATAGTAGGAATCAGAAAGATCAGAAAAGGCTGAGGGCCAGCGTGACTGGCGACAACTAAAAGGATTTTGAAAAATTCGGCACAAGAAAAGGCTGCGAGGAGAAATCGGATGGGAGAAAGATGAAAGCTGAGAGGTGGCTCCTGGGGTGACACTGGGACCCCGACTTCGGGGGAAAAGCTGGAGGTCCCGCTGCTGGAGGGGTGGGGGTGTGGTGTGGGCCGTCCCAGGTGCCGCAGGCAAGGCGCGGGGGTCCAGACGTCGAGAAGCCTCGGCAAACTAACCCGGTGCCCAGGGGCCTCCCCATCAGAACGTGGTCGCGTTTGAGCTGCAGGGGGTCCTCCCCCTCCCCGTCCAACTCCTCCTCACCCGGGCCGTAGAACTTGCTGCCTTTGGTCACGTCGAAGACTTTCCCATTGACCGCGAGCAGGATGCGCGGGGTGCGGGACCCGTCGTACTGGCGCAGCTGCTCCAAGCTGAAGTCCCGCTTCTTCATGCGAGGCAGGGAGGCGGCGGGGCTCTCCTCTCCCGCCCCGGCCCCGGCGCCCATACCCCGCCGCCCCCAGCGCACCCACAGCCGGTAGGCCCCCAGCAGCACCAGCGCCACCAGCGCCACGTTCAGCAGCATCTCCCCGCCCCCCGTCAGAAGCGCCAACGCCGCTGCCGCCCAGCCGCCCCCTTCTGCTGCCGCTCCCGCGCCGCCCGGGCTCTCGCTGCTGCCGTCGCTGCTGCTCTCGCTGCCACTCCCCAGGGTGCCTAGCTTCACGTCCCCATCACCCGCCGCCATCACTGCCCGCCAGCGCCTGCTCCTCCTCCCCGCCCCCTGCCCTCCCCAACCCCACGGCGCGCCCCGCCCATCTGGGGCCTCCCAGCCAATAATGTGAGGGGAGGGGGCGGGGTCAGACTGCCTCCCGATTGGGTGTTGACGAGGTAACGTTGTCTTGGATCTCTCCCTGCCCCTCCCTTCTTTTGCGGGCCGCTCTCGCGGGCGACGCCCCGCCCACCTCGTCCCACACTTCCCTGCTCTAGCTCAGCGCCTCCGCTTGCTGAAGTAGAAGAGGGGGGCGGGCCTGAAGAAAAGACGCTGCGCCGGCCGCGCGCGCGCACGGGCTGGGCGAGACTACAGCGCGTGCGCGGGTTTCGGAGCGCCACGCGCTCTCCTTTCCTCCGCAACCCCTCCGGGAGGCACGCTCCGCCCAGCCCCCTCGCTGTGCGCGTGCGCCCCGGAGTCGCTTCCCTCCCCAGGCCTGTGTTCGCGTCTGAGAACTCCCGCCTCTTTGCTCTCACGCAGCGCGGGAGCTTCACGTGCAGTGAGGAGGCCGCGGAGGCGGGGCGCCTTTCTAAGGGCGAAGGCTGGCGGCCTGTGGGAGGCCGCGACGCTTTTAACTGCTGGCGCCAACCAGCTAGGGGCGTCCCCTTCTCCCTCGGGCGCCGTCGCGCCTGTCCGGAAGCCAGTTAGAGCTCCCGCCCAGAAGTTTGGGGACGAGTTGGAGACTCCGGCGCGGAGAGAGCGCACGGAGCCCGCCTTCGGGCTGTGCGGTACCAGGCAGCTACGTGCTGTCTGCCCTGGCGCCGAGCACCCACTACTTCCCTGGTGGGGCTGGCTGAGGCTGCTCTTGTAGAATTTTCCTTCAGGTTTTAGACTAAAGGTGGGCTTACTCCTTAAATCATAACCTCTGCGGCGATAGGGAGGTGGATAGGATGCGGTGGTCCTTCTATTCGCTCATTTACCTTTATTTACAATTTCTTTTTAAACTTCTGGGTCTTTTAGAGTCTTTTAGCCTCTCACAGTCCTTAAAATTCCGGCGTAAATGTCACCTCTGAATCCTCATTCTGGGCCCCTCACTTTGCTTAACTCGTTTGACGTGTTCTCTCCTGCCCTAGTCTGTTCTCTTTGTGTCGCTAAGTCTGCTCCCCGCGCCCCCAAGTACTGCCTGCTGTGATGAATGAATGAAAGTGTGTTAGGGAGTAGCGGTTTTCATTTAATCTTGAGGAGTCGATGGGATGGAGGAGAGACGTGCGAAGCAATGGAGGCGTATGGTATGAGCTAAGAGTGCTTATTAGGGAAACAGCAAGTGGTCCATTTGGGCGTTAAGTGGTGAAGAGGAGCAAAGTCTGGAAAACTAGGTTGCAGTCTTTAGTATCAAGGGATAGGCTTGGACTTTATATTGCCGGTTTTTTGGAGGAGCCACTGAAGATATTGAAGGGGCAAGTGACAGGATCAGAACTCTTCTCTTGAGAGATTATCTACCAGGCGTATGAAGGATCGGAGTGGGGAAAAGAATGGGAAGCCAGTTAGTAGGCTACTGTATTTGTGCAAGAAGTGAGGAAACTCAGAACTAATGGTGGCATTAGAGCAGGGGTCTGCAAGCTTTTCTATAAAAGGTCAAACATTAATGTTTTAGGCATTGTCTGTCATAATTACTCAGCTCTGCCTTGTAGTGAGAAAGCAGCAATAGACAATGCTTGAAGGAGCATGAATATGTTTCAATAAAACTTTTTAAGGATACTGAAATCTTAATTTTAGGTGTCACAAAATATCATTCTCTTGATTTTTTTCAAACACTAAAAAATGTAAAAATCATTTTTTTGCTCTCTGGAGGTACACAAACAGCCTACAGGTCATAGCTTGCTGACCCCTGCTTTAGAGGTACTTTCTTGAGGCAGAGTGAACAGAATTTGAGAATAAGTGACCATATAATCTGTCCTCCTCCAATCTGAAATACTTTAGAAGTGAAAGGGAGCACTATTAATTACATTGGGAGAACAGGAGTAAAACCTGAATGAGTGATCATCCTGGGGTTAATGGTTGGGAGAAGTCAAAATGCTTTAAGGTGACAGGAAATGGAGGTGCCAGTGATGGAAACAGGGAGATTGGGAAGAAACTGATTTTGGGGAGAAGATGGCTGTAGCAGTCCCAGGTATCATACAGTTGGGACAACATCAGCAGGCAGGAAGAAACCACCCCAGAGGCGTCACAGCAGTAAACTCCATGTATCTTATTGACTGGAACTGGGTCAGCAGCTATTCCCTAAAGCAGTAACTGACAAGAAGCAGGGGACTACCATGACTGGTCAGTGTTTATCTGGCTTTTGGCAATCCTTATGGAGAACTGTGACATGTACTGCTGGACATTTAACATCTCTGGTCCCTGCCCACTAAATGTCAGTAGCACACCCCAGGCATTGTGACATCAAAGAAACAACCTTCTTTCTGTCTACCCCACACACCACTCCCTGGAGAGATGATACTGGTTGAGAACAACTGGCTTAGACCAATTAGGATTTACCTTGGAGCTGAATTATGTGTGTATAGATTTCTTTTCCTTAATTAGTTTGGAGGGAAGAGAGGAATTGAGCAGTGTTGTAGTTCTGTTGTCAAGAAAGTGGGATGGAGAATGTTGGGTAGGTAACCAACATTGTTTGCCATAGGAAGTAAAAAGTTAAACATTTTTTGTATCCTTGATAAAATATCTCAACTTCTCACTTGAAGCCCTTCTTCTTCTTCTTCTTTCTTTTTCTTTTTTTTGAGTCTCTGAGCAACTTATTCTCATTCTAAGCCCCATGAGCTGGTCTCAAGGAAGTTCTTCCTTTTTCTTACCCCCTAGGTAACAATCTCTTCCAGTAGGATACTCCTGCTTTGAATAGTACAATAAATTACCTACTGGTCGCCTGCTCTGTCTTTCCCTCCTTCATTCCTGGATGAGGGGACTAGTACTATATACCTTTTTTTTTTTTTTCTCAGATACCTATCTCCAGTGGTACTCAGTATTTAAGAGACAACTCAGAAATCTCAGTGGGCACTCAAAGGCCTCCATAAATCCACAAATGGCTTCCCTGACTTCCCCTTCTGCAGCAAATCTAATCCAATTTATCTGTTACTCCTGTGTAACACATACCCTCTCTTACAGTGATAAGTTTCACTTTGCAATACCAAGTCCCATTCCCTCCAATTGCTGGGTTCATTCCCCACTCCAAGACTTTACTCATGCTATTTTCTCACTGAGAGTACCTTTCTCTCTCTTTTCTAACCATCCAAATTCTGTTACCTTTCAATTCCTTCTCTAATTCTGCCTCTGTCCCAGGCCTGTGACTACATCAGCCCACTCCGATCTCTTTCTTCTTTGAGTTTCTATACATTCCTTGCCCATACCACCCATGTTGGCTGTTTATTTTATGCTCTTCTTGACTATTCTGTTCTTGAAAACTCTCCTTTGGGTTCTAAGATTTCTCCTTTTGCTTCTGTAGATGTTTCTTATCTGACTCCTTTGCACCCTCCTTTTCCTCCTTAGATACATCCTTACTTTGCCCAGAGGTCATCTACAAGCATCTATCATTGTCTACGTTTTTTTCTCTTTGTTAATTTTTTTCCTTGACATACTTACGATTTACTTGTCGTCTCTATGGAAGAGGTACCTCTCTAGCCCTAACCTACTTCTGGGAGATATTAGTACTACCCACCAAATATTTCCATTTCTTTTCCCACACATGTGCAGTAGACTTGCATTTCCATATTCCTTTAAACTTAGCATGGCCAATGAAATGTGATTGGAAGTGATCTGTGTCACTTCCAAGCAAAAGCTTTAAGAACCCCTGCACAATTTCTCATGCTCTCTTTCCTTTTGGTACAGTGATGGAATGTTTTATCTCTTGCTGCATAACAAACCACCCCAAATCTTAGTGACTTAAAACATTTTATTATCTCTAATGGTTTTGTGGATTGAGTGGGCTTATGGGCAATTGTCTATTTGTGCTTGGAGTCTCTCGTGTGGTTCCAGCCGGGTATTTTCTGGGGCTAGAGTAATTTGGAGGCTCAACTGGGATGCTAGAATGGTTGAGCCTTTCTTCTTCCCAGTGTTATCCCTCAGCCTCACTTCATGTGGCTTCTTCAGCAGAGTAGCCTGACTTCTTACATGGTGGCTCAGAACTCTCAAAAGTATAAAAGCTTCCAGGTCTTTGTAAGTTTAGGCCTGGAAATAACACATTCTATTGGTTAAAGCAGTCAGAGAGACAGCTCAGTTTCAATGAGGGGGAAATAAACTCCACCTCTTGATGGGGACTGAGGAGAAGAGTGACAATAAATTTGTGGCCTTCTTTAATATATCACCCCAACAATGTTTCAGATGGTGACTGCTTCCATCAGCCAGGGTCCTAGAGTCAGTACAAGTGGAAAAGAGCTCCAGGCTAACACATATGATTGTATGGATGAAAAATACATCTCTGCTGTGCTAAGTCACTGAGATATTTGGGGGTTTTTGGTAGCAAACAAAGCCTGACCTATACTGATACAAAAATTGGTACCAGAAGTAGGGCACTGCTGTAACAAAAATCTAAAATATGTAGCATTAACATATATGAATATATTAGAAATATTAATCGTTGCTTGTCAGGCAGCATCCAGCTCTGATTCACTTATGAATCTCCCAGCAAACCTAGCTCAGAAATTTCAGCTCAATAAATATTTCTTAAATGTGAGAGACTGTTTCTTGTAATTCTATTTCTCTGTTTTAGGGGAAAACACTTCTTTCCCACATCAGATGTTTCTTGAAGTATAGAAGGGGTGCCACTAACATAAAGCTCGATACTATATTCCAGTGCTACTAGCAAGTTTCCTGGTGTGTAATTTTGGCACGTGAAGCCCACCTTCTTCTTCTCTTTGTCATGAGAGCCAGGCCACCCACAAAGTGGGCTTTCTGCTTTGCTGCTTCATACCACAAGTTTCACAGGGGCCTGCCGATGCCAAAGGAGGTGTGGGGTAAACTCAACAGGATAGGCCTTCTGGGGGAGGGGAAGCTTCAGTTTTGGGAGCTAAGTTCACTGCCAGAGAGTGACAAAACCTGTTGTTTGAACCTTAATTCACAAAAGCAAGAGAGTTCAACGTTGGACATTAATAATTTTAGACTACAACATGAAGTTGGTACTGATTACTTTGGGCTATAATTTAGAAGAATAAGGTAATTTAATTTCTGAACTTTCATTTCTCCCTGGAAAATTCATATTGGGAGGGGCTCATAATCAAATTGAGGACATCTTTTTGGCTCTTAATTTTTAGAGTATTTTTTTGCTATCATTTGATCTTCTTTTAAACTTCTGATAAGTTGAACAAGGTTGCGGGACATAATTCGAGATGGAAACAGAACAGGTTGTAAATTATAACCTTGGGTACAGAATAGCATTGGAGCTGATTTAATTGATGTATTATTCTGACCCAGTCAGGGCAGTCTGGCAACAAAATTTATACTTTACCAGTGGCCCCAGGAGATCCCACAAAAGAGGTGAAATCAGTAATGGAGAAGTGGCCTTCCAAAGATGGGAGCAGGACTACCCTAATTGACTGCTGACTTCTTTCTCAAGGGGTATAGCCATATCCCAAGTTGATCTCAGTGGGTAAGCTGAAAGGGTTAAGGAAATGGTCTTCGTACATTTTTGCTGACATACTCCCCCAAATAATTTTTAAATTGACATGTAAAATTTTTTTATCCTAAGTTTAGTTGCAAAAGATGTAATTTCTGGTGCAATGTAAATATGAATATTTTAAAATAAAAAGAGTAACGTCACTTAAAAATGAATTTAATGATATAAAGTAGAGGAAGATGGGCGCAGATGTTAGTTCAGGGCTAGTCTTCCTCAGAAAAAAGAGGAGGACTGGCAGATGGTAGCTCAGGGCTAATCTTCCTTGCGAATAAAAAAATGAATTTAATGAATTTAAATCCTATAGAAATGGAATACTCATCATCATCCATTTTTACAGAAGTTTGACATTATTCTTTTTTCTCTTTGACTTTGTATTTTCATTCTTCTTTTCCATAGAAGTTAAAAATATATTTTATGCTCAAATGTATTTTATTGCTTACCCTATCATTCTTTTCTGCAATAAAAACTTGTTTATAATTCTTTAAATTTTCTGTGACCAAAGGTTCTAAGTGTCAAAAATTTCTTTAGGATTGAGTTATTACTACAATTATTAGTAGTACATAATTGATTGTAACTACATTACAAATTTTTACAAATAATTACTAAAAAGAACTAAAGTTGTATTGGAAATATGTCTCTTAATGAAATGGACGGAACTCCTCTTCCCAAATTAGTTCATGAATCTATAGATGACTAATTTTTTGCTACAAGGCAGAATAGGAAAACATTTTGTGGGACTGTTAGGTGCAGGGCTTACAGAAGATGAATAAATGATTATTGTTAAATGCTTTACTTACAATAGAAAACTATATATCTAAATCTAAGTTTATTACATAAAAGATAGGGATGAATAATGTCAGAAATGGTTAATAAGTGACAATGAGTGGAAGTGTTTGGGTAAAAAAATGAGTATAGATTTACCATATTCAATAATCTTTAGATGAAAATATTTTTTCCTATGAGTCTGAATAATCAATAAAATACGAAACATTAACTTATCTCTAATATGTGTTCCTTTTACATGCAACATTGATCTGTTGGAAGGAAATTTGGAATTTTTTAACATCCTTTTCCTGGAAACCATCTGAAATATGCAACTGAGACACAGGAGAGTGAGATTTTACACCAAGCTCTTTCTCATTGCTGAGCAGGTGTGCCTTGTAGCTGACTGCTGATTCCCAGAATGTTTTCCACAAATCTTTCATATTTGAATTCTGAGATTGATATATGGAGCATGAAACCTTGCTGTGAGCTTGTTACCCAGATGAAGTAGGGTGCAACCCCCTTCAATATTTCTTTTTGCTATCTCAATAGTATTCTTTGACATCATCAGAAAATGGAAGAGGAAATGACATTAGACAAAAATGATCATAACTCCTGCCACCCCACTCTATAATATATCTGAACTCAGAGCACCCCAACACAGACCCAAATACCCATTTTCTACCACCATGGTTTTCTCTTAACAGAAATATTTGTAAGATAAAGAAAGCCAGGAAGTCTTCCTGTAGGCTTATCATGCCTTGGTTAAATTAAATATTGCCATCAATATTTAGAATTGTTCCTTTCTATGGTACATTAGAGGCTTTTCATGTACAGGAGCAATTTGCCATAGTAAGATCTGGGATAGGTGAGAAGAAGCTTGTCTTTTTATACTTGGGAAAAGAATGATTTTTAAAGGGAGTTGGAGAAGTGGAATTGTTGTGACATCTCAACCTCAGGCATATTTCAGGCAGCTCAATTTTAGGCAAGAGTAGGTAAAAGTTGAATAAATGGAATTGATTTCCTTAAAATTATCTGTGCCTGTGTTCTCCTTGGAAAGTACTTGTAGAATCCCAGGGTAGACTTACTCCAGTTTGAAGGCTACTGGGTTAAGAGAATAAAAATTAGGTGGAGAAGGTAGTGTCACAGCACGGGGTTCTATTAACATTCCTGGCCTCTTGGGCCATCCCTTCTCTTTCCTATCTGGTAAGATGCTGGATGGTAAGAAACTGGGTTAGAAAGCTCAGCCCCTTAGCCAGTTTTACTCTTGGAGCCAGGCTGCCCTCAGGAATCATAACTCTGGCCTGCTCCTTCATGCTGCAAATTTTACAGGACAGTTTTTGAAGTAGGTGGAGAGGAGAGTCTCCATTGTCCTCTCTGCCAGTCAGTGACTCAGTGTTAAGTCTGCCTAGTTCGAGGGTTCATTGTTGGGATGCCCACTGGTAATACCTCGTCTCCAGCATCAGCTTTTTCAGTAAGAGTGATAGTTCTCAGCTGTCTACTCTTGTGCCTATTTTTCGGTTGATTCACAACTTGGTAGGAAAAGGGATGTGGTTTACTGAGTCCCCTAGACTCTGAACACTCTTAATCCTTAACAGTGCTGTGTATATTAACACAATAAATATGGTTAATTTTCCTAAGTTATTTAGCCATGAAATTATATTCAATCCTGCTTGCTTTTTTTCCTAATAATTTTATATATATATATTTTTCATAGATTTGTGCATCGTAATAAATGTAGTTTGTTTTCAAAATGTTATTTTCTAAGGGACTATCACTGAGCAATATATATAAAACATCACAAGGGTTAAGTTCAGGAGAAAGAGAATTGCTCTATAGCCTTAAATAGTTCTTCAAGACACACTATCTGAATGAATGAATACATTCAGGGGTTGACTAAGGAAATCAGACTTGCCATTCTGTTTTTTTCTGGGCTACAAGTCACCTGTCTTGCTAAGCCTTGGTTTTAACATTCATAAAACAGTGATATGAAATATGGCCATCATATAAGAAAATAAGATTATAAAGCAAAATAAGGAAGTGATAACTATAATAGAAGCTCTGGGCCTGGGTCTCTAATATTTCAAGGAAATGGCACTTTTTAAAGGGACACAAACCTATGTTTTGTAAGCAGTTGGGTCTTTAGAAAATGAGCTGCTTTTTAGATTGACAAAAAAACCAGAAGCTTAAAGCTTTAGTTTGACACAACATAAACTGTTCTTGAATCCTCTATAATAAATTGGCATGGATCATTCAAGTATTGTCATACACACACAATTTTGACTGGCTTCGACTTTGTTATGGTTACTGAAAGGAAGTTCTCCAGTAGAACACTGAGTGTGAGCAGCAAGCAGGTGAGATAATTTCTGATGAGAAGAACCAAAAGATCAGAACTTTAGTTCTTCTTTTTCTCTTACCTCCAATGTCAAATCTAACACCAAGTTCAATTGACTCAACCTCTACAATATTATCCCAAATCTGACCGACCACTTCTCACCATGTCTACTGCTGCCATCCTGGTACAAGCCACGAGCAGCTGTGATTTGGACCATGACCATAGCTTCTTGTCTGGCCTCTTGATTTCTACTCTTGCCTTCCCAGAGTTCATTTTCTGTCATTATCCATCTAACAATGTAAATGAGACTCTATTCCTTCCCTACCTGTACCTCACTAATGTCTTTCCCTTGCAATTAGAATAAAATCCCAACTCCTTATTGTGGCCTATATGATCTATTCTACACCTACTTTCTGATCGCTCTTAAATCACACTCCTTGCTCATTATGCTCCAGCCATATTGATTTTCTATCTTTCTTTGAATACTCCAAGCTCGGTCCTACCTTGGAGATTTTGCATTTGCTCTTCTCTAGGCCTGGAATTCTCTGCCCCCAGATATTCTCATGGCTGACTCATTCTCATCACTTGGATCTCACCTCAAATGTCCACCCCTCAGAGAAGCCTTATCCTGACCGTATGTCTAAACAGCTCTCCCCCAACTTTAATCATTCCACATCCTGCTTGATTTTCTTCACAGCATTTAGCACTAGCTGAAATTATCTTATTTTTACATGTTTATTATCTGTCCCTCTGCTAACTGCCAGTAGAATGTGATTCCATGGTGATAGGACTCGTCTGTCTTGTTCCCCGTTATACGCTCAAAGCTTAGAATGAAAGTTGCCGTTTGATGGGGGTTGTTAAATATTTGCTGAATGAGTGAATGGATCAAGGTCCAGATATATCCAGGAAAGGCTTCCCAAGGGGCCTTTACTGTAGTAATTTGCCATAGTTTAGAGTTGTGGCCCTTTATTTTGAATGCTCAGACATCTGCTTTTGCCAGCACATGGCGGGTTTTCCCCTCCAGGGCAGAACTGACATTAAAGATACAAGATTGACATATAAAATCCCTATTCCAACTTATTGGTTTTCAGTGAGCAGTATAATGCCACATGGATCTAGACTTGCACTGATATGATCTGCTGTGGATTTTCTGCCTATTCACTGACTCACGTAGGACAGGGAATTAAATCATAAACTTTGGGAAAACACGGAATACAAGAAAGGGGAATTAGTTAGATGGCTTGTATAGTTAAAGACATTCATTTATTTAACAAATATTTACAGGTTACAGACAATGTTTTGTGTTCTGTGCTAGGTACTGGAGAATCAACAAGGAATAATGTCAAACACCAGCCTTTATGGATTCACAGTCTAGTTGGAGAGGCAGACAATAAACTGACAATTAGATATTGATGTCAAAAGTACTCTTTTAAACTAATGCCAGGGTGATATGGGAGGACCTAGAAGGGAAACTGAGCCTTGGGGGATTGAGGTGAGCATCCCAGGAGATGCAGTGTTTTGGCTGAGCTCTGAGGAGTTAGCCAGGCAGAACAAGGAAAGGCGTGGGGGAAGGGCACTAATGTCAGAAGCTGCAGCCTGAGCAAAGGTCTAGAAGCTGAAGAGAGCAGAGCGTTTTAAGCGCTAGGAGTAGTTTCGGTGTGGCCGTAGTGAAGAGTTTGAGGTTGGGGCAGGGTGAGTCAGAAGGCTGGCTCGTGGACTTAGGTTTGGACTTTATCCCTATCAAGAATAAAAGGGAGCCACTGAAAGTTTTTATTTTGGTGGAGAGGCAGAGTTCATCTTTCACATTGCCAGAGTACAGCCAATACTTTGCGTTCCCTTCTTCAAAGAATTTTCCATGAACATCTGGGTAAACCCAACAGTCCTTTTCCTCGAACACACCACCCTTCCTTTACCTACCCCCAGCCTCATACCTGCCACTCTCCATTGTACCCTCTGTGCTCCGGACCCACCAAACTTCCCAGTTTCCAGATTCACTCCCCAATCTTTAATTATGGTTTTATATCCCCCACTCCTGCTTCCTCACCTGTCCCGCTTCCAAAAAATGTTATTGAATTCCAAACCACAAAAGCAGTACATGTTCTTTGCAACACACAGAGTTGTGCAAAGAAACAGTAAAACTTTCTCCTTTCCTCTCACCCCCCTCCCCACATATAAACATGGTAAGCTTTAAAATATATATATTTTTGACTAAAATAGATCTATGCTATGCAATTTGTGCAGTTTTACCCCTTTTCCCCCACAAACAGAATATCATGGACATTGTTCCAGTACCTCCTGGATGCCAGGCCCTATGCTTTATCTCATTTACCCCACAACTCCTGTATGAGGAAGGTACTGTTACCCCAATGGGTAGTCTAGGAACTGAGATTTGGTTAATTTGCCCAAGGTCACACAGCTAGTGATTGTGGAAGCAGCAATTTGAGCCTGGGCAATGTGGCTCTTGAGTCCACAGTGCTAACAACTGCCTTTTACTATCTCCCAGATAATGCTATTTTTTGTTCCTTTAAATAATTGTGCAATATTTATATGGATGTCTAGAATTTATTAAATCATTCCCCTATTGATGAATGTTGAGGTTGTTTTTTTTTGCCACTACTTAAAAATACCTCAATATGTAATTCTCCAAAGTGGCATTTGAGGTCAGAGGGTATACTTATTTTTATTATATATGGCCAAATTATGTTCCAACAATTATGTAGCATTCTTACACACTCAAGAAATGTGGGACAGTATCTGTTTCCCTGTACCCTCACTATTTCTGATGATACTGATAACTTTAGGTTTTGAGGGGTTTTTTTGGCACTGTGCTTGGTAAAAACAGTGCACCTTTGTTTTGATTTACATATTTCCTGACTATAGGGGAGGTTGAGAAGTTTTCTGTATGTTTTTGAGATATTTGCATTTCGTGTTCCGTGATTTGTCTATTCATTTTCTCTCCTGTCCATTTCTTTCTGTTGGGTTGTTTATCTTTGATCCTTTTTTGCGGGGGAGGAATGTTTATAGTAGTAGTAATATTAAGCTTTTTTCTGATATGTCTTCAAATATTTTCACCTCTTCTATGTTCATTCACCTCTTGATTTTTTTAAGGCATCCTTTACCTTATAGAAATGTTAATTTTTATGTGGTCAAGTCTGTTGGTCTTTCCCTTCATGGCTTTGGGCTTTGTGAAATTGACAGGTGTTAGGCATCTCTCTTCACTAAGGATTGGGATAGGTGGCCAAGACTGTCCTTGGAGGGTGTTTGATGGGCTTTGATAACATTTGTCTCAGGCTCTTTTACCTTTGCCGCTACATCCTAATCTTCTGAGGGATCTGTTCTTTCTTGGGATTTGTTATTATATACAAGCAAAGCCTTTCTGGCCTCGGGGTTATTAGTCACTTTTAAAAGTGTGTGTCCTTACCTTTGCTCTGATTCATCATGTGCTAATTTTCTATTTCTCCTGGTTTTAAGAAGCAGTCACCATGGGGTCTTCTATTTTGTTTTGAGTTTTGGGCTTCTTCAGTCTCTGAGTTCTTAGCTTTCTAGAGACAGTTTAGAGGGAAGATATGCCCTTGGTACAAGACCTGTGGATGGTGAAGATAAACTGGTAATGAGGAGGTTGTGGGCTTAAGCGTGCGTTTGACTCTGTAGTTGATTACAGCTGTATAGTCCTGAAGGTTGTTATAAGCCTCATGGCCCTTTTCCATGAAATGGAAGTGATAATAATATTGCTCTGAGGCCACTTTTGACAGTGCAGGAGAGGCCTCTAACAGTTAATTTAGATGTTTCTTCCTTTTTGGTCACATTTCAAGAATATTTTAATGAGGTCAGGTCTTCACAAATTACCTTGGTACCCCTTTTGGCGAAACACTGTTTTCGTTCATTGTCAGCCTATAAAAGAAGGATAAAATTTCTTGGCCTTAAAGACTAGAATCCTTTACAGAGTGTCTAGAATGAACTGCCCGTATTTCACTGTTAAAAAGAGAAACACTTAAACTCTTAGTGGACATTAAATTTGAGTCCATTTTACACAAACCATGACTTAGGACCAAGGATAGAGCATGTGTGGGTAGGAAGTGGACACTAGGGAGAAGAGCCTAACTTGCCTTTTGGTGGATTTCAAAATGTGCACAGAATTTATTCCAAGTCTTCATTAATGGGCTCATAGAAAAGAAAGTTAGAAGGGACCTAATGTTATCACCCAGGCCGGTCCCTTACCCTTAAGATGGTAATCATAAAAACAGTTAGTGGAGGCAATTTGTTGAATTGTTCAATTGATAGTATTCCTGGATGGTAACTAATTTTAGGGGATTTGGGGCTAAGTACTAGGACTGAGAAGCTAAATTGAAGAAGTGGGTCTCAACAGCACTCATATCTGTCCTTGTGTAATGATCTGCTTAATTATTTGTTTCCCACATCTGCATATGGGGCAGCATAGATATACTCTTATACCTGGATCCAATAGACAAGGGGATGGAAGACAAAACCAGCTCCTTGCTTAAAAGTCTTGCTATCCTTCAAGCTCAGGCCCTGAAGGGTTCTGACTTTATGCAGGAATTCAAATCAACTAACATATTTGAATGCTTTGTATAAGACATTGTGTGGGATGATGAGTGCTTATGTATGAGAGAGACAGAGAGAGCTGGGAGTCGGGGACGGGAGGAAGGGCATGTAGAAGTAAGGCAGGTTTCTTGCCCTCAGGTAGCAGAGGTTGCTGTCTCAATTGCCTGGGAGGCCAGGCACATGAAGTTAGTCAAGTAGCTTTGCACTTGTAAGTAAAACAACATGGTAAGCATGGAAAATGACAACAAATACTTGTGTCACTGACAGGAAGTGGTGGGGGCAATGGCAAACTGGAGAGTGCGTCTCTATTTAACAGGAGCAGCCCATGCAATGATCTAGCACACTGGTTCTCAAAGTATGGTCCCTGGACCAGCACCATAAGAATCACCTAGAAACTTGTTAGAAATGCAGATTTTCAGCTCCATCCCAGGCCTACTGAATTGGAAACTCTGAGGGTGAGGTCCTGTAGTCTATGTTTAACAGTCTCTCCCTGTGATTCTGATGCTCCCTAAAGTTTGAGTGTTGCCTTGTGGGAATTTGGACCTAGTGTTGCTAGATCTTTTGATTTTTCAAGAGAGACTAGAAAACTAAATTTTTGTGGAAATCTACTGATTTTTAAATATTAAAAACTGTGGAGGATGTATGTAACTTTTTGGGAGGGGAAGAGGTACCCTGTGTAGGCCGAACTGTAGGCCAAAGAAAGCACGTCTGTGGGCCTTGTGGTTTCTAGGCCTCCAGTTTCAACTTATAGTAATCAAGTGTCTTGTTGACAATAGAGTATTCAAAAATACTGTTGGAGTAGAGGAATGACTCTCAGTGTGTATTTGGGAGGGTGAGGGAAGACAGCAGGATCTTAGAGTCTGGCGGGAGGGGCTTGTAATAGCTGCACAAATTCTGATACTTTCCCTGCCCAGGTGCTTCCCTGCTTCCCTCCAGGGTGAAAGTTACAGTTGACAACCATTGTTCCTCTTTTAAGTCCAGAGCTTCCCTCAGGTATGCAACAAAGGAGAAAAGAAGCCCGGTTAGTCAAGTGGTGTAGAAACTGCTTTCACATCTGTTCTTTCATCAGATGCTTACAACACTATGCAACAGGTATAACAGGTATTGTCTCCAAGTAGAGCTGCCGAAATAGACTGAGTGAGGTTAAATGATTTGCCTAAGATCACCCGGCTTGTAAAGGGTAAAGATGAGACTAGATACCTAATTTTATAATTTCTAAACTAGAGTTTTTCTCCCATATATAATTTTATGTATTTATATATGTATATATGTTTATCCTCACTACCACTAATTTTTGAAAGGATCTGATGTGGCTCACTTCACTATGACTGGTGACTGGTTTATGCCATGTCCTATGACCAAGCCCCAGGTAGTCCTCTCCTTGGCTTAGTGTGCTACCTGGGACCCCAGACCTTCTTCCTTTTGCCTCCTGTTCCTGGTTTGGAATCCCCCAAACCAGTCACCCTTCTTGGGACCCTTCTCCATCACCAGTTCTGCTCTTGGGCTCTATCTACTCGTGGGGTTCCAAGTCTCCCCATTCTGGCCTGCCTTGCCACCCACTAAGCCTCATGGGGACACTCTGAGTCCAGAGCTGTCCCCAGTACAGATGATATGTGACCTGGACATCAGTTGTCTGGAACTGGCCTGAGAACCCTGGCTCATTTTACATAGGCTGCCAAAACAGTGATTTTCTGGCATATGGCAAATTTGGACGATTGACAGTGTACCTTACTAGGGGAGCTAGAATTTAGGATTCTTCAAGTATTCTCCCTAGTCTGGTTTAAAATGCAGGAGTCATGCGTCTGGATAGGACTACCAGAAGAATTTTAGTAGTTTGAAATCTCCTGGGCCCATTAAATAGTACTTTGAGGAATTCTGGAATGCGGAGGGTTTAGGTGGCTGTCTGCGAACGGTCTTTTGAAGGGATCATTTCTTTCATGTCTAGAAACTTTCCAGAAAAGGATGGTGGGGAGAGCTGGTTGTTGCTGGGTATCCAGGTACTTACAGCAGGGCTCTGCATGTAAATTGTATAAAAAGCTGTTCGGTCTTCTCTTTCCTCATCTTCACTCCAAGCCATCACTGTGACTGTCTCTGTGTGTGAGAGAGAGAGAGAGAGAGACAGAGACAGACACACAGAGACCCAGAGTAAGAGACAGAGAGAGACAGAGAGACAAGAGAGAAAGAAAGAGAGGCAGCTACTTAGTGACTAAGGACGCACTAGAGTGCAGAAATGGCTCTTGATATTTGTAGGAGGAAATGGACAAGGTGCCTTTCGCAAGGACCTTGCTTTGCCCAGAGTTGGCTTCGATTACAGTTTTTTATCGGGGATGGCAGTTTACCAGTGGGAAGGGCATGTTTCAGCCTTATCTTGGATGCTTCTGGCTTTATTTGACTCAATTCAGAAACTACACAATAGTTTAGTGCGTAGCTTGTACCGTTTCATTCCTTGTAATGAAAGTTTTATTTAAAGTCCTCATAAGCATTTTTGCTGTTTTTCTACAGTAAGAATAATCTAATGAGAATTGTAAACATTTTTTTTGGGCCATTTTTGCTTGACAAAACAGTTCTTCTGAGCCAGACCTTTCTCTCTCTGAAACATCTAGGGGCAGGAGAACCAGACATTTATAGGAGAAGTATGAATTCTTGCACATTTTCACATACTGCTTGAGGCCTTTTTCAGTTTAATAATAAATACTTTAAAAGCAGAAAGGGTCTTATATTGATATGTTGGTCTCCAGCTTCCTTCAATAGAAATATAGAGTGCAAAGGGTTTCTCAGATTATTTGAAAAATGTAGGAAGAGATTTTATATTTCCCTCAGTGACCACATAGAATGTCATTTCTCTGTCTACTTCAACACAGAGGTGTTGGGTAGCAACTGAAGGCTGAAGGTGGCCTGGAATAATAATAGCTAATTTATAGTTATGTGGTAGACCTGCATGCATGTATGTATGTTATGTGCCAGACCTGTATATATTTATAGACACAGACACACGCAGTCACTTAATCCTCAAGATAGTGTATAGGTCAGGTACTATTATTGTCACCATTTCACACAGGAGGGAACTGAGGCATAATGAGGTTAGCAACTCTCCCAGGTCACTCAGCTAGAATCTGATCATTTGCATCCAGGCAGTCTATTCTATATGGACTCCCCTGATATGTTTGCAGGACCCAAATGAGGATCAAGACTCCCAAAGTTGGCCCGCAGGCTAGTTCTGTTGTGTGGGACATGGCTGCTGTCACTCAGTACTCCCTGCAGATTGCAACAGCTGACATTTATTGAGCACTTCCTATGTGCCAGGTAATGTGGGAAGTGCTTTACACACATAATCTACCAAGTCCTCCCAACAACCTCATGTAGTAGGGGCTGTTTTCGCTCCGTTTTACATATGAGGAGACCGATGCCTAGAGAAGTTAAGTCACTTGTTTAAGATCAAAAGCAAGTAGGTGCAAGGCCAGGATTTACCATTATGCTCTCCTCCTCGCCTGGTCAGGAGCTGGGCTCCTGACTTCTTTGTGCTCCTAGTGAGGTCTCTGCTACACATTTTCTGTATCAGGTGACTGTTTTGCTAGGAATTTCCTGAAATGAAGGGTTAAGAGTGCTTTCAGAAAGCAAAAGCGTAGATTAAGAGGAAATCTGGAAGAGGAGGTGACAGGAACTCTTCCCTTCAGTGAGATCTGAGCAAGCACATTACAGTGTGTTCCTGTAGGAGGAACATTGACTGTGGGGAAAGAGAGCTTTGGCTATGAAAATGGGAGCTCTCAAAATATTCATTATGCGTGGTTACCTTTTGGCCTTCATCCTTAATTAACAATTAGCATTTGGTTCTACTTTATTTAATATACAATGTATCTTTCCCTTTTGTTCATTCACTTGGCTACTGTTAATGCCTTAAATGTTACATCTGCCTACTACAGCCAAAAAGCTCTAGCAGAATTACATACTTGAAAATAGAATTGTCATCTACATCAACTATCAATATTATATTGTAAAAAAGAATAATTATAGTAATAACAATTATATAAAATGAAAGTATAAGTATATAAGAGCATATTCTACATGAAAATAGTAAATGTTTAATCTGGCATCTTCCCTAGGCATCTGTTATTTCAGCATTCCATAAACTTTTACACTCTGTTAGTCTCCCTGGTAGGTGCGGGGGCTGTAAATAAGGCATGGACCTTGTCTTCAAGGAATGTACAGCCCCTATTGAAAGACATTTGATAAAGAGCTCTGAAAACACAAAGGGCAGGACACAATCCAGAGCAAAGGGTGTGGGGTGGAGTTGCTGGTGAGGAAGGTCTCTTGGAGGAGATGAATCCAGAATGTTTAGTATATCACACTGGTGGAGAAGGGTTGGTAGCTGAGCAAATAGGGTCCGGAGTCCGGAGTCCAGGGGATTCAAATCCTGGCTCTGCCACTTCGTAGCTCTGTGGCCTTGGTCCTTGATCTGACTTCTCTACGCCTTTGTTTCCTTAACTGTGAGATACTCTCAAGGTCACAGGGAATTATGGGAATTGGATGAGGTGGAGCACTTAGAATACTTACACAGATGGGCTTAGAACAACGTAAGCACTCAATACATGAGAGCAGTTATTTCATAATATAAAACAACATGAGAGCATTCTACATCTTCAAGTAGAATGGACTTCAAGTTCACGGACTGCATAGGTTTTGCTTATCTCCTCAAATATTAATTACTTATCTAGTCTTTCTGAAGTTCTTCCACAATGCCTCTATTTCCAAAATTGCTTACAGTACTAAGGCGACCACAGGGAAATACAACCAGGGGAGCCAATATTTGGGCTAAGGTGTCCTGATGTCATGGAACAGCCTTATCCCTTGACGTCAAGAGTCTTGCTTAAAACTGAAGGATGTATTCTGGATAAGAGTTTGGAAAAATCTGACTGACTCTTGGATAAGAGTAAATTCTAGAATTAAAATAGATTTTGTTCTTTTCTTTTTTTGTTAGACGTAAAGGTAAAACCCAATCATCCTCAAAATAATGGGAACATCAAACCTCAAACCAAAGCATAAAAGGAAATTTCTAATTGAGTCCAACTTAATTCTTTTTATTGAAAATATTTATCAGAAAAGTTGTCATCTAGGATCCCTGCCATCCCTTGGAAAGTCAAGCTAAAAAAAAAAACCATCCTGGATTTTAGTACAAATTTCAAACATATTTTTAAACTCTGGCAGAGATGCGTGAGTTCATTTTTTCCCATTGGCCTGGACTCGAGCACCTGTCTTTCTTTTGCACAGTTATATCTCCATTAACAAATGCTCTAGAAGCAAAGATCCTTTAGTTAGCTGTGGTCAAACAAGAAAAGCCTCATGAGACATGCCAGTCAGTATTGTGTGAGCTCAGCCAAGCCTGCTGAGAACAGTCTTATCAAGGACCTTCAGGCAGCAGCATCTGTCTGTCTGTCTGCACACAGCTGCAGAGCAGCAAGGCTGTAAGTTCTCATGGTTTCTCTTTGCAGTCTATATCTTTTCTTTTCTCTCCCGTTTTCCTCTCTTGGCCGTGATTCTCCCCACCATCACAGGGCTGATCTCTAGCCCCAGTTGTTTCTACTCATTCTTAGGCCTCCAGACTCTCCCTTTTGGAGCCTGGGATCCCTTTGTCATAATTCTCTCCATTTCACTTTTCAGCACTCACTCTTCCTCCCTCCATCAAACATGGAAGAATCATGAGGCCCAGATGGGGTGTTCCAAATGTATATTTCTGCCAGACAGCCCTGCTGTTTTTGGGAGAAGGTGCCTGGGACTAACCACAGTGCCCTTTCTGGAGGCTCAGGCACACCATCCTCAGGCAGTGAAGATGGTGGCCAAGACCCTGGCCACCTGTATGCAGTGAATTCCCATGCAGCAGGTCCTGCCCACTGCTCTCTCTTCTGTCCTCGCCCCCTTGACTTTAACTTCTTCTTTCAGTCTGCCTCAGAGGCTTCTGTCGCATATTTTATGTTTTTCAGAATGCCGAGAGCTATTCTAACAAACATTTAATTCTGTTTTCATGCTCTATAAAATACTTTTTCTGAAACTGGGATATGACTCTCAATGCTGATTATATTATTTCTATGCCTGAAAATGAAGTTTATGAGAAAGAAATATGTTGATGGAATATAATATCCTCATTAACAGAAGCAATTAGTAAACTGACTCAATTGTCAGTAAGGAATATTTGAATTTGCTTTTTGACAAAATAGTGATGGGTGAATAGCAAGTAATGCATTAACAATTGTTAATTTCTTATTTATCACATCCATATTAAAATAACAATAAAAGAAAGAAATGTAAAAGAAATTCATGTATAATCCTACCATTCCATATAGTTACTGTTTTTATCTTCCTGTGTTCTCTTCCAGGCCTAGGCCATGTATTTTTGAGGCAGCTGCATGGGGTTCCTAATCCACTTCTGTGGTAGAGGAATTCTTGTGAAAAGTTCTATTCCATTTGAGGATTGTACTTCAGACTAGCTCTTACTAGTACCCACATTTTGACTTGCTGCATTAACCAGCTTTAGTCTGTTATCTCAGAACCCTGGTTACATCATTACGTATTGAGATTTTTGTTGTTGGGGCTATGACTTTACCACCAGCACATCAAAGAATAGCTGTGTGACACTATATTTTCATTGTCTGTAGTGAGTCTGCGGGTATTATTAGGCCTTTACGCATAAGAGCTGAATTCCCTCTCTATCTCGGATTCCTGTGTCCTGTTGGCATTGTGGAAAGTTCTCAGCTCAAGATAGGCAATGGATAGGCCTGAAGTAATAATCTACCTTGTCCTCCAAAAAGGACAATGCATATTCCCAAACTCAGGGGAGAAACAACTCCCCCTGGCCTCTCCCTCTTCCTAGTTTTCTTTTTGAAATTGCGGATTTCTTATCTTGGTGTTTATAAAACTTGCCTGATTATAAAAATCATCTGAAGTGCTGATGAAAAACACAATTTCCTGAGCCCTTTCCAGACCTATTCAATCAGAAATCTGAGGGATAGCTTGGATTAAACAGGCACTCTGGTAATTTTTACAATCCAGGCAGATTTGGGAAACAGTAGTTTATTTGAAGCCAATTCATAGCTGCTGGCTCACACATATGCTTAGCCCACCTTTGAAGAGAGGCAGCCAGCAGTTCTAGCCCCAGGAAACCAACAGCTGTGCAGGTCCTGTCCTTATTCCACTCCAAATATAGCTGTGGCCAGGGCTATATGAAATGTAGCACAGGACAGCAAGCCAATGTGGGACGATAACTTCCCCACCCAACATCATCATACAGAAGACTACCACAGCCTTCACTTTGCCTCAGTGAAGAGGGAGATGTATATAGATGGGGTTATTTTCCCTGTGTTACTTGCAGCTTCGGAATTCTGTTCCTCACTGAAATTATAATTATGTATACCATGGAGTTTGTGTGCATGCATTTAGAATTTTTCCTGATGCTTTTTTGTGTAGTTATTGGGTTGTTTTAAATTCAATTTATGCACTGAAAAATTGCTCCCTCATTAATCCTAGTGGTATTAATTTGAAAGATAAGCAGAGTTTATGCAACTCTAGGTCATTGCCCAGATCTGGAGTAGTATTCCCTGAAGTAGGCTGGTCCCAAAGTTGGGAAATAATGGGGCTTATTTGGGGTTAACACTCACTTCCTGGGTTCCTTCCCTCACCCTGGGGGTCAGGGCCGTCCTGCTGTCCTCCAGCAGCCCATACTCCCTACCGCTCTCCCCTCCCTTCCAAGGCAGTGCCCTAGGCTCCAGAATCATCTTTCCCTCCCTTTTTAAGTTCTTCTCCTGCATCAAAAGATAAAATAGAATAACAATAGAGCATAACCCAATAACTTTCATCCTCTAGATTTGGTGATCTCAGCCAGCTGGTAGAAGGAATGGATGAAATGAACTCAGGCCCTAGTGACATGCTCATCGTGACTGACTGAGTACTTTCTGCATTAACAAACTGTCCCAAGGACATTTCTATTTGAAGAAATGCTTGTTAAACTAAAGTAATAGGTCTCAAATACAGGATACCAGGCAGTTTTAAAGGAGAATGAGAGGAAATTAGGGACAGAGGGATCTTTAAATCACGCCACAGGGGCATAGTTCATTCTGCTAACCGAGGTCAGCTGTTACTCTTGGAAACGTATGACAGGGTGTTCAGCCAAGAAGGCCAGGGAATCATGCTTGGGGCTGGTTAAAGGGCATGTCCAGACCTTTCTCCCCACACTCTTAGTCTCTCTCATCTCCAGCAGGGCACTACATGGGTGCACTCTCTGCAGGATGGGTTGTCATGAGAGCCAACACATCTCCTGCCAGTGTAGGTGATCACCCTAGCAGAGGGAGTGTCTATTCCCTGTAGAGCCAGGAACTACACAAACCCGCGGTCTGGGTCCTCAGATTTTTGTTGTTTAAGGCTGTTGACTTGTGGACTAAGTGGGTGTCGGTTATAGCCCTTCCATGTAGACAGAATCAGGAACCTTTGGTACAGGCTCTTATCACTGTGTATAAAGGTGAAAACTGATTGGAAGAAAACATGTTACTTTATTCTCCTTTGTGTCAGTTGAAAGTTTACTCTCCAACAAATCCAAATCCAACCAGGCAGGCTTTTTTTCTTCATTAAAGGATTCTGCATTAGGAGATGAAAATCTTTTACAGAGTAAATGCAGAATGAACAATAGAGCCAGCACATTGTACCCTTGCCCATAAGCCTAGATACAAAGCTCAGTCATTCATCAAGCCGTGTTTTGCGACATGTTCTGCTTCCTGCTGTCCTTGGGTCCTTAGGTATTGTGACTGCTGGTTGATTTTTAGTGATGGGACAGACCTACAGAGACAAGGCTGGACACGGCTTTCTTGAATTTTATTTTTCACCCCTCCCCCACACATTTAATACTTTCTATATTAAATAAAATCTCAAATGTTGGTAACAGAACTTTGATGGGCCTGATTTCCCTCGTCTGCAAGGTATACTAGGTGGTTCTGAAGAACCCTTTTGACTCAAGATCAATGATTAAAAATTCCACGAGACCTATTTTTGTGAGTCCCTTTGTATTTAACATGGTGCTTTGAGTGTCTTCTCTGAGTTAGAATAAGTGTTTAAATTACTTATTCTTCAACTGTGTTAGAAGAAGCAAGTGTAGATATTTTATTATAAAATAGTGAAAAGTTTATCGGTAATAACTGATACTTCCTGGGTGCCAGGCCCTGTTCTAACTGTTTTATTGTGTATCAGATCCAGTTCTTCCAACAACCTCACAAGTGGTTGCCAATTTTGTGGCCATTTTAAGATGGAGAAACTGAGGCACAGGGCATTTGGGTGACTTCAACAAGGTTCTACACTGGCTAATGATGCTGCTTGGCTGTGTGCCTGGGCAGCGTTGCTCCACAGTCTTCATGCTCAGCCACAGAGCCATACTGCCTCCCCAGCAACAACAACAAAAAGCCTAGAAGAAAACACTGTAACCTGGCAGGACAGGTCCCTTCTAGGATTATGGGAAGGTTCCAGAGAGAATTTTTGCTTCATCTATATCATTTGAACTTCTATTTATAATGATAATGTGTTTATGTATTAGTTACTGTAATTGAAACTTTTAAAGTTAAAATTATCAAAGTTCTAGGTTGGGTTATGAATTTCTGCAAATTCCTTTCTACTTTGAAAAAAATTTCAATTAGACGCTTAAAGCTGATGGGGCATTTAGAGATCATTTAACACAATGCCCTTGCTTTTCAGATGAGGAAACTGAGGCTCCATGAATGGCTTTTAAGCTCACAGACCTTGTTAGTGACAGAGCAGGTCTGCTGATGCCCAATTTTGTGTACTTTCTACTGCATTTTTGGAGACATACCTTACAAGGATTAAAATGTACACATCTTAAGTGAACAGTTTGAGAGTTTCAACGAATGTGTGTACCCATGTAGCCAATTTCAAAGCCAAGATGTAGATCATTTCCATTACCTCAGAACGTACCCTTGTGCTAGGCATCTTTCTGAAAACTTTGCCCTTGTTCATTGGAGTGTATTGGTAAGAATTCAGGTGCTTACATTTCATATGTATCCACATATTTTACAGTTCTCAGCAAAGACACACCTTACTGTGTATGTGCGTGTATACTTCCTTAGAGACAGAAATAGGGTTTTTACAAAGTGCCAAGCTCTTCTTCTTATCCTTTACAAACCAGTTCCTAATTGCTGAAATTGCTAATTGGTGTTCCTTGTTTACAGTCTTTCACACAAGTTGATCTTTAGCCTGACATAATTATCATTACATACAAAATTATTCCTTCGTCGTTTGATGCTCAAGCTCCCCAGACACATTTACCATAATCAAAGTATATGTCTTTTTCTTTTTAACTAAGCAGCTTCTATATTAAAATTTTGGAACTTCTGTAAGAATAAGACATATTTACTAAAACCAGTGCATCTGAGCGTGAGCAAGTTTTGTCTGCCGTGCTTTGTGTTAACTAGAAAGGCTTTCCAGCTGAGTTGGTGGTGAATCAACACAGCGATAGTCTGTCAGCTTGGCTCCTTGCGCATCCTTCTTTTTCCTCACTTGGTTTGCTCCTCTGGTTTGGCAAATGATGTGTGTGTGTGTGTGTGTGTGTGTGTGTGTGTGTGTGTATCTGAGAGTTGTTATCTGGCAATGGTACTAATGTGCTGATGAGCAATTTTCAAAACTGACTCCACATTCACAAGCATGGAAAATATCCCCGGCATGAGTGGATCTCAATCCATATAATTTTGACGTCTAAGACAGTACAGTCCTCTTTTTAGATCTTGTTCTACATAATTATTCTAAAACCCCTAGGAAGTACTCCCAAAGGAATAAAGTAATTTTTATAGATATGTTCATAGCAGTGATCCTATAATCGTGAAAATTGGAAATAATAGAAATGTTCAGTAATAGAATGATTACATGATGGAGAACTATATAGTTACTAAAAATGATTGATATGTGACCAAGTTGATACATGAAAATACTTAAGTAAGACAATAATAAGTGAAAAAGAAGATCTTAAAGTTTCAAATACTACATAAATAGTAATTTATAGCTGTAAAAAACTTATACCTTATAGAATTTGATTCTGAAATTTGATGCATGAAAATAATTTTGATTTTAATGTTTTCTAGGGCCTTTACTCTAAAAAGGTTTTTATTTTGAAATAATTTCAAACTACAGATAAGTTGCAAAAATGATACCAAGAATGCCCCTGACTCCAAATACTCTACTTGTCACTGATTTTTAATATTTTGCCACATTTGTTTTATCATTCACTTTCTCTCTTTCCATATACACATTTATTTTCTGAATAACTTGAGAGTAGGTGGCACACATCATGCTCATTTACTTCCTAATTCTTCGTGCATCTCTTCTAAGAACAGGGATATTCTCTTATGTAACTACAGTAGAGTTATTAAATTCAGGAAATTTAACGTGGATATAATACTTTTAAAATTGTGCAGACTATATTCCAATGTTTTCAATTGTCCCAACACTGTCGTTTTCCAGCCTTTCCCTCCTCCAGTTCAGGATCCCGTCCAAGATCATGTATTGCATTTAGTTATGTTGCCTCTGGTTTCCTTTAATCTGGAAGAACTTTCTACCTTTCTTTATCTTTTATGACATGGACATATTTGAAGAACATGGGCCAGTAGTATATTATATCCCACAGTTTTGGTTTGTGTGATGTTTCTTCATGATTAGATTCAGATTTCCTCATGATTAGATGTCTGGCTAGCAAACTACAAAAGAAATGTGATGTCCTTCTCTGGATATGACATCTGGAGTCACATAACGTCCATGTGCTCCTCATTGATCCTGTTAATATTGATCATTTGATTAAAGTGTTGTCTGACTTCTCCATAGTACAGTTACTATTTTCTCCCTTATAACTCATAAGCAGCGTGAGGGGAGATGCATTAAGAGCATGTAAATATCATACTTCTCACCTCACACTCTCCCCAGACTTAGCATCTATCTCAGTTCCTTTTTTCTTTCCCTTTTTTTGCTGAGCTAGATTCACCCTGAGCTAACATCTGTTGCCAATCTTCCTCTTTTTGCTTGAAGAAGATTCTCCCGGAGCTAACATCTGTGCCAATCTTTCTCTATTTTGTATGTGGGTTGTGGCCACCGTGTGGCAGCTGATGAGTGGTGTAGATCCACCCCTAGGACCTGAACCTGGTGCACTGAAGCAGAGCATGCCAAACTTAACCACTAGGCCATGGGGCCAGCCCTCTCTGTTGCTTTTTAAAGCCACGTTTCCCAAGACTTATTTACATATACCCTGGGTAAACAGGAAAGCTGTACTATCTTTTCACTTGAGTGATTTTGCTGGGGCTGTCCCTTTGCCTATAATACTCCCATCCAAAGCTGGCTAGTTTGTACCACAATTTAAGCTTATCTCAAAATGCTATCTACTTCCCTTTCCTTAACTAGATTTAATGTCTTCCTCTTTGACCTCCAGGAGCACTTTGTACCTTTCTTGGGGTACATATTAACTTCTCCTTTGCGCTGTAACTAATGGTGTGTTTCCTTTATAGTTACCAGACACCAAGTGCCTTGAGGGCAAAGTCTGTGTCTTAATCATTTCTGCATCCTCTGCTGGACCCAGAAGAGGCAATCAATGGGAGGCACATGATCAGTGTTTATTCATGAAACGTATATTTACTCCTACCACTCGCTCCTTCTGATGTGCTAGTTGAATACCCACTTGCATATTTCAAGAACTCAATTTCATCTGTTTAACATCTCTACCCCTCCTGTTTAACAGTATTGCAATTTTGCCCCTGAATTACCAATGGAAACCCTTCAGTGTCTGTCATTTCTGTATTCTTAGTTCAGGTATTAAGAAAAGTGTTGTGGAGTGAATGAGTTGCTTCCTTACCATGATGATTTGTGTTCCGTGTTTCCATCTAAGTCTCTTTCTAGGGCACTGGGCCAGCTTCTTGTTCCTTTGACAAGAAGGTATGATGAGGTCTGCTCTTCCTCTGGGGCATTCTTCTAACACTCATTAAGGATAACTTTATACATGTATTGATAGCAGAGCTGGTCCCTACCTGAAGAATTCTCTGTGTATGGCTTTAGAAACTGAAGGCATAACCTGCCAAAATTGTAGCAGTTAGGAGCCAAGATTATTAATTTGTTCAGATAGTATTAATTTTTTCTGCCAAGACATGTAAGAACAAGCATTAATTTAGTTTGTAAGTTTAATGAACAATTGGAAGAACCAAAATTCTAAATAGGTCAATCAAATCTTATGGTACAACTAACTTGCAATTATACTGGGAAAAGGTGTCCAGAGAGATGACACTGGGCTGCTTGTTACTTTATATAGAAAATGTATAAAATACATAAAATCAATCTCTGCTAAAGTATGTTGTTTTACACTAAGTTTTTCAAATAGGTGAAGCCACATCATTCTTCAGAGTGGGGCTTTCTTTTATAATATGAGCTGGTCTATTATTTTAAAAATAATTTTAAAATTTTATAATAGTTTTCGATTTCCAGAGAAGTTGAAAAGACAGTACGGAGAACTCCTATATACTTCTCATCCAGTTTCTGTTATTATTAACATCCTACATCACTATGTACATTTGTCACAAGTTAGGAATACATATTGGTGCATTATTATTAACTAAATTTAACACTTTATTCAGATTTCACCAGTTTTTCTTCAATGTCCCTTCTTTTTGATCTGGGATCCCACCCAGGAGATCATATCACATTTAGTCATAATGTCTTCCTAGCCTCCTCTGGTCTGTGACAGTTTCTCAGACATTCTTTGTCTTTATTTAGTCTTTGATGACCTTGACAGTTTTAGAAATACTAGTCAGCTATTTTGCAGAATGTCCCTCAATTTGGATTTCTTCAGTGTTTTTCTCATGATTAGACAGAAATCATGGGTTTTGGGGAGGAAGACCACAGAAGTGTAGTGCCATTCTCACTACATCATGTTAAGGTTACATCTATCAACGTGACTCATTATGTTCATGTTAACCTTGATTACCTGGCCAAGACAGTCAGGTTTCTCCACTGTAAAGTTGCTTTTTCCTCCTTTTCCATACTCTACTCTTTGGAAGCCAGTCACTATGCCCAGCCTACTGTAAAGAGGGGAAAGGGGTAGAAAGTTAAGTGCCACCTCTTGGAGGAGAGGGTATCCATTTATTATTTGGAATCCTTCTGTAAGGGAGATTTATCTCTTCTCCCCATTTATTTATTTCTTCATCCATTTATTTACATCAGTGTGGACCCACAGATATTTATTTTGTACTTTATACAAAATCAATATTTTGTTATTTTTTTCCTCAAATTGTTCCAGCTTTGGCCATTGGGAGCTCTTTCAGTTTGGTTCTTGTGTCTCTTTGATGTGCCCCATTGTTTTGTTTTTTGAGCACTTCCTTACTTCTTAGTACTCTAAGATACTCCAGGCTATCTTGCGTATCTCTGCTCTGGCCCTAGAATCAGCCATTTCTCCAAGGAGCCATGGGTTATTTTATAGGAGAATGGTATTCCAAACCAAGATCTGGTCCATATTTTGATAATAATGAATTTTGGAAATGAAAGTGAAAGATGTGGAGAAGTAGAAAGAATAGAGTTTGATGACAGCTTTTGACTTTGAATCATAACTCTGTCGTGAACAGGCTGATCAACTGTCCAGTTTGCCTGAGACTGTGAGATTTCTGGGGATGTGGTACTTTCAGTGATAAAACAAGGATGAGTTGGCTACTCTAGTTATGGAATTGGTTACGTCTCTTGGTTTCAAGGGACAAAAACCCAAATAAAGCTACCTCAGTTAAAAAATGGAATTTAATGACTAATTTAACTGTGAAATCTAAGGATGTATGGGTTTCAGGCAGAGCTGGATCCAGGGATCAAATGATGTAATTAGGGCTCCCTCTTACCATGTTTCAGCTCCACTTCCCTATGTGTGTTGGTTCCTTCTTAGACTCTCTGTATGTGGTGGGAAAAGTGTGGGCTTTCTTTAATGGAGAAGAAAGGCTGTCCTCATCTCCTAGGATAAGGATCAAAACTGAAATGCCTAAAGGGGCAAGGCAAGTAGTGTAAATGAGTGGAGCATGCTCGGTGGAAGGCAACAGGGAGCGATGAAAACTTTAAGGGGAAGCTCTCGTTATTGATGCTGTGCAGGACTGTAGGTTCACAATTGCCAGAGACTCCAATTTTTCAAAAGAAAGCCAGAAATGTGAAACTGATTTTTAAATGCTGGCAAGTAATTCAATTAAATAACAACAATAACACCATTCATACCAAGAAAATACACTCATAGGGCATACAGCTTGTGGGCTATCAGTTTGTAACCTCTGCCTTCAGAAGTTCAGGGCCATTTCCTGGCTGCTGCAGTACTTACTTGGGTACATACCTGAAGAAAGTGGTTCACTTAGTGTTCTCAGGACACATTTACTCTTTTTGAAAATAGATCCCATTTAAGTTAATAATCACTAAATTCGTCGTGCTATATGCCAACCATTGTGCTAAGCAATTTACACATCTCTTTTAACTCTTACAATAACCTCGTGAAGTAGTTACTATTGTTATTATCATCATGACCTTCCTACAGATGAAGAAACAGAGAACAGAAAGGTTATGCGTCTTCCTTGGTGTTGCATACCTGGAGGGGCCAAGGCAGGATTTAAACCCCTGCTGGAGTCTGACTATAGTGCTCAGATTCTTTGCCCCTTTGCTTCAAATGGCTGCAGAGCAGGGACATCTTATATCTCAGAGTCAGAGAAGGTCAGTGATGAGAGGAACCTAAGAGATAAGCCAGTATGTTAACCTCTTTATTTTATAGATGGGGAAATGGAGACCAAAAGCAAGGATTGACTTTGACCAGGTCCCATGGC